>NC_041388.1:554837342-554967926 GCF_002162155.2 Triticum dicoccoides | reverse complement strand
CCCCGATGACTACTACTACTATCCCGAGGGTGCCTACTACTAAGTGGAGGCCGTCGACGACCAGGAGTAGTTAGGAGGCTCTCAGGCAGGAGGCCTTTTCGATCGTTGTTGCATTTGTGCTAGCCTTCTTAAGGCAAACTTGTTTAAATTTATGTCTGTACTCAGATATTGTTGCTTACGCTGTCTCGTTTGTATTTGAGCTTATGTATTCGAGCCCTCGAGATCCTTGGCTTGTAATATAAAGCTTGTATTATTTTACTTTGTATCTAGAGTTGTGTTGTGATATCTTTTCGTAAATCACCGATCTTGATCGTACACATTTGCGTGTATGATTAGTGTATGATTGAATCGGGGACGTGTATGATTAGTGTCCCGCTAAATTCAGATGTGAATAGTGTCATTTTTTGCTTTTGTCTTCTTTTGACACCATTCATGGTAGATTTGTCTTTTTTTCTCTATGCGCACGTCGAATTTTGATCTGAATTTTTTAGCGATTTCCAACATATGTGTTGTGAATCCATGATTTTTTTTCAGAATTTTTTGACATGTTTAAATTTGAATATTATAAATTGATATCATGGCAGCCGGTACCCTCTCATATTTCCCCAGTGGGGCTGTGAGGCCAACTCCAGCGCGCGAAACGGACGTCCGCTTTGACCGGATTCTATCTATTTGGGTAGGAAGATGGGGGTCGTGTCTGGACGTGTCCTGGGATGCGGTGGCCGTGCGCCCAACGCGCAAACGCATCCTGTCCGCGTACTTTTTCTATGCAAGCCCTTAAACTTTTTTTCATCATTCATTCTTGGTACATGGGAATACATCACCAAATTTTGACTAGAAAAGCAAGACCAAAGAAAACAAGAACCACAAGAATACATTTTAGAAGATATCCAACTTCCATAACTGCTCCTGTAAGTTGGATTAGTGCCTTCTCGATTCATTCATTGTTGATCTGCGGAGGAGCCGCCTCCATCTTGCGTGTTTCTTTCTTCTTCTTCGAGCCTAAAGAAGTAGAGGTTGCTTCCTCACATCTAGTCTCGTGTCTAGCCTCTAATCTAGCAACAAGTGCACTTGTCTCATCTACAACCTCTATGCTAGCTAAAAGTACACGAACATCTACTAAATTGTGCTCTATCAATATATCGATGTGTTGGGGATCATTCCAGAAATAAAAAAAATTCTACGCATCACTAAGATCAATCTATGGAGAGACTAGCAACAAGAGAGAGGGGCCTGCATCTTCATACCCTTGAAGATCGCGATGTGGAAGCGTTACAAGAACGCGGATGAAGGAGTCGTACTCGTAGCGATTCAGATCGCGGTTGATTCCGATCTAAGTGCCGAACAACAGCGCCTCCGCGTTCAACACACGTAAAGCTCGGGGACGTCTCCTCCTTCTTGATCCAGCAAGGGGAGAGGAGAAGTTGAGGGAGAGCTCCGGCAGCACGACGGCGTGGTGGTGGAGCTTGTAGTTCTCTGGCAGGGCTTCGCCAAGCACTACTGCTACTACGGAGGTGTTGGGGAGGGAGAGGGCTGCGCCAGGGGAAGGGGTGCGGCTCCCATGCACCTCCCCACTATATATAGGGGTGGAGGGGGCTGGTTTCTTGCCCTCCAAGTCCATTGGGGCGTTGGCAAAGGTGGGGGAAAGAAATCTCATCATTTCCTTTCCCCACCGATTGTTATCCTCCCTTTTTAGGGATCTTGATCTTATTCCTTCTAAGGGGGGATCTTGGTGCGCCTTGATGATGTCTACTACACAACCTTCTTCTTGTAGACGTTGTTGGGCCTCCAAGTGCAAAGGTTTGTAGGACAGTAGCAAATTTCCCTCAAGTGGATGACCTAAGGTTTATCAATCCGTAGGAGGCGTAGGACGGAGATGGTCTCTCTCAAGCAACCCTGCAACCAAATAACAAAGAGTCTCTTGTGTCCCCAACACACCCAATACAATTGTAAATTGTATAGGTGCACTAGTTCGGCGAAGAGATGGTGATACAAGTGGTATATGGATGGTAGATAATAGTTTTTGTAATCTGAAAATATAAAAACAGCAAGGTAACGAATGATAAAAGTGAGCGTAAACGGTATTGCAATGTGTGGAAATAAGGCATAGGGTTCATACTTTCGCTAGTGTAAGTTCCCTCAACAATACTAACATAATTGGATCACATAACTATCCCTCAACATGCAACAAAGAGTCACTCCAAAGTCACTAATAGCGGAGAACAAACGAAGAGATTATGGTAGGGTACGAAACCACCTCAAAGTTATTCTTTCCAATCAATCACAACCCTAGAGTTTGTACTAGAATAACACCTTAAGACACAAATCAACCAAAACCCTAATGTCACCTAGATACTCTAATGTGACCTCAAGTATCCGTGGGTATGATTATACGATATGCATCACACAATCTCAGATTCATCTATTCAACCAACATAAAGGACCTCAAAGAGTGCCCCAAAGTTCTACCGGAGAATCACGACGAAAACGTGTGCCAACCCCTATGCATAGGTTCATGGGTGGAACCCGCAAGTTGATCACCAAAACATACATCAAGTGAATCACGTGATATCCCATTGTCACCACAGATACGCACGGCAAGACATACATCAAGTGTTCTCAAATCTTTAAAGACTCAATCCGATAAGATTACTTCAAAGGGGAAACTCAATTCATTACAAAAGAGAAGAGGGGGAGGAGAAACATAAGATCCAACTATAATAGCAAAGCTCGCGATACATCAAGATCGTGCCAAATCAAGAACACGAGAGAGAGAGAGAGAGAGAGAGAGAGAGAGAGATCAAACACATAGCTACTGGTACATACCCTCAGCCCCGAGGGAGAACTACTCCCTCCTCGTCATGGAGAGCACCGGAATGATGAAGATGGCCACCGGAGAGGGATTTCCCCCTCCGGAAGGGTGCCGGAACGGGTCTAGATTGGCTTTCAGTGGCTACGGAGGCTTCTGGCGGCGGAACTCCCGATCTATTGTGCTCCCTGGAAGTTTTACGATACGTAGGTATATATGGGTGAAAGAAGTACGTCGGTGGACCGAAGGGGGGCCACGAGGGAGGGGGCGCGCCCCTACCCTTGTGAGCACCTCCTTCATCTTCTAACGTAGGGTCCAAGTCTATCCGGTAGGTTTCCTTCCAAAAATAACTTCTCCAGTTGATTTCGTTCCGTTTCGACTCTGTTTGATATTCCTTTTCTTTGAAACACTGAAATAAGCATAAAACAGCAAATCTGGGCTGGGCCTCTGGTTAATAGGTTAGTCCCAAAAGTAATATAAAAATGGATAATAAAGCCCAATATTGCCCAAAACAGTAGATAATATAGCATGGAGCAATAAAAATTATAGATACGTTGGAGACATATCAAGCATCCCCAAGCTTAATTCCTGCTCGTCCTCGAGTAGGTAAATGATAAAAAACATAATTTTTGATGTGGAATGCTAGTTGGCATAATTTCAATGTAATTCTTCCTACTTGTGATATGAATATTCAGATCCGAAAGTTTCAAGACAAAAGTTTAATATTGACATAAAAACGATAATATTTCAAGCATACTAACTAAGCAATCATGTCTTCTCAAAATAACATGGCCAAAGAAAGATATCCCTACAAAATCAAATAGTCTGGCTATGCTCTATCTTCACCACACAAAATATTTAAATCATGTACAACCCGACAAGCCAAGCAATTGTTTCATACTTTTAATGTTCTCAAACTTTTCCAATTTTCACGCAATACATGAGCGTGAGCCATGGACATAGCACTATAGGTGGAATAGAACGGTGGTTTGTGGAGAAGACAAAAAGGAGAAGATAGTCTCACATCAACTAGGCGTATCAATGGGCTATGGAGATGCCCATCAATAGATATCAATGTGAGTGAGTAGTGATTGCCATGCAACGGATGCACTAGATCTATAAGTATATGAAAGCTCAAAAAGAAACTAAGTGGGTGTGCATCCAACTTGCTTGCTCATGAAGACCTAGGGCATTTTGAGGAAGCCCATCATTGAAATATACAAGCCAAGTTCTATAATGAAAGATTCCCACTAGTATATGAAAGTGACAACATAGGAGACTCTCTATCATGAAGATCATGGTGCTACTTTGAAGCACAAGTGTGGTAAAAGGATAGTAGCATTGTCCCTTCTCTCTTTTCTCTCATTTTTCTTATATTTTTTTTATTTGGGCCTTTTCTCTTTTTATGGCCTCTTTTCTTTCTTTCTTTTTTCATTTGGGCTTCTTTGGCCTCTTTTATTTATTTTTCGTCCAAAGTCTCATCCCGACTTGTGGGGGAATCATAGTCTCCATCATCCTTTCCTCACTGGGACAATGCTCTAATAATGATGATCATCACACTTTTATTTACTTACAACTCGAGAATTACAACTCCATACTTAGAACAAGATATGACTCTATATGAATGCCTCCGGCGGTGTACCGGGATGTGCAATGACTCATGAGTGACATGTATGAAAGAATTATAAATGGTGGCTTTGCCACAAATACGATGTCAACTACATGATCATGCTAAGCAATATGACAATGATGGAGTGTGTCATAATAAACGGAACGGTGGAAAGTTGCATGGCAATATATCTCGGAATGGCTATGGAAATGCCATAGTAGGTAGGTATGGTGGCTGTTTTGAGGAATGTATATGGTGGGTTTATGGTACCGGCAAAAGTTGCGCGGTACTAGAGAGGCTAGCAATGGTGGAAGGGTGAGAGTGCGTATAATCCATGGACTCAACATTAGTCATAAAGAACTCACATACTTATTGCAAAAATCTATTAGTTATCAAAACAAAGTACTACGCGCATGCTCCTAGGGGGATAGATTGGTAGGAAAAGACCATCGCTCGTCCCCGACCGCCACTCATAAGGAAGACAATCAATAAATAAATCATGCTCCGAATTCATCACATAACGGTTCACTAGTCGTGCATGCTATGGGAATCACAAACTTCAACAAGAGTATTTCTCAAATTCATAACCACTCAACTAGCATGACTCTAATATCACCATCTCCATATCTCAAAACAATTATCAAGTATCAAAGTTCTCATAGTATTCAACACACTCATAAGAGAATTTTATTATTCTTGAATACCTAGCATATTAGGATTTTAAGAAAATTACCATGATATTTAAGACTCTCAAAATAATCTAAGTGAAGCATGAGAGTTCATCTATTTCTTCAAAATAAAACTACCACCACTCTAAAAAGATATAAGTGAAGCACTAGAGCAAATGACAAACTACTCCGAAAGATATAAGTGAAGATCAATGAGTAGTCGAATAATTATGCAACTATGTGAAGACTCTCTAACATTTACTAATTTCAGATCTTGGTATTCTATTCAAACAGCGAGCAAAGAAAAATAAAATGACATTCTAAGAATGGCAAACATCATGTGAAAAAGCAAAAACTTAGGATCAACCAAAACTAATCGATAGTTGTTGAAGAAGAAAGGTGGGATGCCAACCGGGGCATCCCCAAGCTTAGATGCTTGAGACTTCTTGAAGTATTATCTTGGGATGCCTTGGGCATACCCAAGCTTGAACTTTTGTGTCTCCTTAATTCCTCTCATATCACAGTCTCCCTAAATCTCAAAAGCTTCATCCACACAAAACTCAACAATGACTCGTGAGATAAGTTAGTATAAACCATTGCAAAAACCTTATCATACTCTACTATAGCTAATCACTAAAATTATTATTCAACATTGAATACTAAATGCCTTTGCATATTTAATAGTCCTATCCTCAAATAGAATCATTAAAGAAGCAAACATATACAAACAATGCAAACATAACAGCAATCTGCCTAAACAGGATAGTCTGTAAAGAATGCTGCAACATCCATACTTACCCAGCTCCAAAAATTATGAAAGAAAATTCCCACTGTAGTAAATTTATCAGATCTTAATATGCAAAAGGTTTTAACATTTTATCACATTCTGACTTTTCTAGGGAATTACTGCAACAGCGGTAAACTTTCTGTTTTCAAACAGCAACATGTGGACTTCTAAGATAGGCGTAGTAAAGGCTATCAATGCCAATTTTATTGAAATAAAAGATGCAAAACATTGTTCTAAATAACAGCAAGCAAATCCTAACAAAATAAATTGATGCTCCAAGCAAAACACATGTCATGTGGTGAATAAAAATATAGCTCCAAGTAAAGTTACCGATGGAAGTGGACGAAAGAGGGGATGCCTTCCGGGGCATCCCCAAGCTTAGGCTCTTGGCTATCCTTGAATATTACCATGGGGTGCCTTAGGAATCCCCAAGCTTAGGCTCTTTCCACTCCTTATTCCATAGTCCATCGAATCCTTACCCAAAACTTGAAAACTTCACAACACAAAACTTAACAGAAAACTCGTAAGCTCCGTTAGCGAAAGAAAACAAAAGACCACTTCAAGGTACTGTAATGAACTCATTATTTATTTATATTGGTGTTAGACCTACTGTATTCCAACTTCTCTATTGTTTATAAACTCTTTTACTAGCCATAGATTCATCAAAATAAGCAAACAACACACGAAAAACAGAATCTGTCAAAAACAGAACAGTCTGTAGTAATCTGGATCAAACGTATACTTCTGGAACTCATAAAATTCTAAAATAAATTGCTGGACCTGAGGAATTTATCTATTAATTATCTTCAAAAGGAATTAACTAAATATCACTATCCAAATAAAATTGGCAGTAATTCTCGTGAGCGCTAAAGTTTCTGTTTTTGACAGCATGATCAACAAGACTTTCCCCAAGTCTTCCCAAAGGTTCTACTTGGTACAAACACCAATTAAACACATAAAACCACATCTAAACAGAGTCTAGATGAATTATTTATTACTAAACAGGAGAAAAAAGAAAGGAACAAAAATAAAATTGGGTTGCCTCCCAACAAGCGCTATCGTTTAACGCCCTTAGCTAGGCATGATGATGTCAATGATGCTCACATAAAAGATAAGAATTGAAACATAAAGAGAGCATCATGAAGAATATGACTAGCACATTTAAGTCTAACCCACTTCCTATGCATAGGGATTTTGTGAGCAAATAACTTGTGGGAACAATAATCAACTAGCATAGGAAGGCAAAACAAGCATAACTTCAAAACTTTAAGCACATAGAGAGGAAACTTGATATTATTGCAATTCCTACAAGCATATATTCCTGCCTCATAATAATTTTCATTAGCATCATGAATGAATTAAACAATATAACCAGCACCTAAAGCATTCTTTTCATGATCTAAAAGCATAGAAATTTTATTACTCTCCACACAAGCAAAATTCTTCTCATGAATAGTAGTGGGAGCAAACTCAACAAAATAACTACCATGTGATTGAAAATTAAGATCAAGATGACAAGTTTCATGGTTATCATTGTTCTTTAAAGCATACGTGTCATCACAATAATCATCATAGATAGGAGGCCTGCTTTCATCATAATAGATTTGCTCATCAAAACTTGGGGGACAAAAAATATCATCCTCATCAAACATAGCTTCCCCAAGCTTGTGGCTTTGCATATCATTAGCATCATGGATATTCGAGGAATTCATACTAACAATATTGCAATCATGCTCATCATTCAAATATTTAGTGCCAAACATTTTATAGATTTCTTCTTAGCACTTGAGCACAATTATCCTTTCCATCATACTCACGAAAGATATTAAAAAGGTGAAGCGTATGAGACAAACTCAATTCCATTTTTTTATAGTTTTCTTTTATAAACTAAACTAGTGATAAAACAAGAAACTAAAAGACTCGATTGCAAGATCTAAAGATATACCTTCCAGCGCTAACCTCCCCGGCAACGGTGCCAGAAAAGAGCTTGATGTCTACTACACAACCTTCTTCTTGTAGACGTTGTTGGGCCTCCAAGTGCAGAGGTTTGTAGGACAGTAGCAAATTTCCCTCAAGTGGATGACCTAAGGTTTATCAATCCGTAGGATGCGTAGGATGAAGATGGTCTCTCTCAAGCAACCTTGCAACCAAATAACAAAGAGTCTCTTGTGTCCCCAACACACCCAATACAACGGTTGTCGGCATTCTGGAAATGGGGGTTCCCAGACTTGCCTGCCTGCGGCCTGCGGCGTGGCTCAAAGGGGGGCCCAGCATGGCCCATCTTCATCAATACAGACCCAAGACCCTCGCGAGGGGCCAAGCCTCGCGGGGTGGACGAGACGGAGCTTCCTCAGGCACGGCCTCATCAGGCTGGCTCGCGAGGAGGCGGAGAGATCAAGGCGGGGTACCTCACGAGGTGCCCGTGACGCAAGCCATGACGACCAAGGGTGCCAGGCGGGTGCCAGCCCGCGCAGTGTCCTCCTTTCCTCTTTGGTGCAAAGGGGGCAAGCGCAGCCGTGAAGTACCGAGGCATCAGGCAAAGGTTGCCATTTTGGTGCAACAAGACCAAGACTAGGAGGACTGCAAGACGGAGGTCATCATGGAGCCCAAGACGGCGTCACCACCAGAGCTTTGCGCAGGCGAAGACTACTTTTGTCAGGGTAGCTAGGACTAGCTGTCCCCCTTCAAATTAGCCCGCCATTGTTGGCTCCCTTCCTGCTCGATATTTGGGAAGAGGACCAGGGCCTCTATAAATAGGACCAGCCACCCACAGAAGAGGAGGGGTTAAAGGGGAAAGGCGAAAGAGAAAAGGTTCAAGAGGAGAGGTAAAAGAGAAGAGGTTCGATAGAGAGGTTCGATAGGAGGGGTTCGATCAGAGAGAGAGAGAGAAGGGTGGCTGAACTCCTCCCAGCAGTTCATCGCCCCAGCCAAGGACAGACCTTCGCGAGGCTGTTCTTCCTTGTATCATTCATCATCATCAGCCCAAGAGGCAATCCACCACGCCACACACTGGAGTAGGGTATTACACCGCAACGGTGGCCCGAACCAGTATAAACTCTGTGTCCCTTGTGTTGTTCTTTCCATAGCTTAGATCTTAGCGAGGCGGAGGGGTGCAGGTAGGTAGGAAGCGAAATCTCCGCGCGCACCCCAGTGTTCGAACCTCAAGGGTCTGCCGGAACCCGAATCCGACATTTGGCGCGCCAGGTAGGGGTGCGCCAGAATTCGTCTTCCACCGCCCCGTTCTCCTCTGACCATCGCACCCATGTCTGACGCTCGTCGGGCCCGCGCCGAGCGCCGGGCCGCTCTCGCTTCCCGCGTCGCCCAGACGGCTCCTGTCGGTGGGCGTCCTCACCGTTCCCCGTCACCTGCCGTCAACGCCGCCACCGGCCCGGCGGGGGACGAGCAGCAAGCATCGTCTCAGCATCCGTCCGTGCGGCAAGATGGCCGCACCACAACTCCCTCGCTCCCCCCAGTTGGTTCTTCCTCCCGCGCGCTCCGCGCACCCATGGAGGCTCGAGCTGCGCTCATCGCGGCAAACGAGCTCCTGCGCTACCGCCCCGTCGACGACGTCTACGAAGAATGGCTCGACCGCGTCGCCGAGCTCGTCCGCGCCGCAGGGGGCTCTCCTACGCCGTCCGTTCCGCTGCACCGCACCCCGCCCCGCGCAGGCGACGAAGCTCCGGCGGCGCCCCGGCCGCCTCCTCCTCAAGAAGGCGCCATGGCTCCAAGGCGCGTGGCCCTTGGGCGGAACCCGCTCCCTCAGGTGCCAGCGCAGCAAGAGCAGAGCTGCCAGGAAGTCCCTCGCCTGCAAGAAGCTGCTCGGGCGCTCCCTACTCCAGCACATCGCGACCATGCTCCCGCTCCCGCACGTCAAGACCCAGCTGCAGCGCGTGGGGACATGCAAGACCAAGCTCTCCGTCACCCAAGGCCCCCCGTGGCCGCAGCAGGCTGTCGTGCCTTCACCGCCGAGCTACACAGTGTCGCGTGGCCCGGCAAGTTCAAGCCAGACCTGCCTCCTCGCTACGACGGCACGGCTAACCCTGCGGAGTTCCTCCAGCTCTACGAGCTGGGCATCGAAGCTTCCAACGGGGACGAGAAGGTCATGGCAAACTGGTTTCCCATGGCGCTCAAGGACGGGGCCCGCACCTAGCTCCTGAACCTGGCTCCGGGCACGATCTCCTCCTGGGATGAGATGCGCACCCGCGTCATCGCCAACTTCCAAGGTACTCGCGACCGGCCACCCGCCGTGAGCGACATGCGCCGCATCAAGCAACAACCCGGGGATTCCCAGGGTGACTGAGGAGGCCATCATCTCAGCCTTCTCCGACGGCGTGCACGATGTCAAGATGAAGGAGGAGCTGGCAATGCATGAAGACCTGTGCACTTCTTTGGAGCTGTTCTACTTGGCAACCAAGTGCGCCAGGGCTGAGGAAGGGCGTCTCTCCCTCCTCGAGCTGCCTGCCGCGGACCCGGAAGAGAAGAAGCCCAAGGCCAAGGATGTGAAGTGCAAGGGGGCTGCCGTGCTCGCGGCAGAACCAGACACCAAGCGGGGCAGAGATCAGCCTGAGCCTTCCAAGGGCAGCCGGTACTGCGTGTACCACGACCTCCACACCCACAACACCAACGAATGTCAAGAGCTCTGAGCCGTGCGAGAAGTAAGGATCGGCCGTCACCCCGACCGCGGTAACCGGGGCTATGGTCGAGGAGGAGGAGGAAGGAACGCAGGACGCTGGGAAGACCGTGGCCCGAGCCAAGGGTGGCGCGATCAACCTCACGAGGATCGCTGGCAAGACCCGCCTCGCGAGGGAGACTGGAGGGGTCGGCCTCGCGAGGATCGCCCGCAAGGCAACGCAGGCCTCCCTCCGCTGCCGCCGCAACCAAGGAGAAACGAGGACCGCCACCAAGACGAGGAGGCTGGGGGCTTCCAGGATCCGCGCGCGATCACCCGCATCCTGGGCGGGGCTCAAGCCCCAGCCTCTCAATGCATCTTCAAGCAGTTTGCCCGCAAAGTGAATGCAGTCCTCCCCAGGCTTGAAGCCACGCGCCCTCTCAGGTGGTCGGCATGCGCCATCGTGTTCAGCTCAGCAGATCAGCTCAAGTGTGCGGCTACAGCCGGAATCCTCCCAGTGCTTTGTTCCCCAATCATCAGCAACGTGGTGGTCACCAGGACCCTCATCAATGGCGGGGCGGGGCTCAACATCCTGTCCGTGGAAACATTCAACAATCTCCAAGTGCCCTACAGCCAGCTTCAGCCAACCAAGCCCTTCTTCGGAGTCACCGACGGCTCCACGGTCCCGACTGGGCAGGTCCGCCTCCCTGTCACCTTCGGGGCACGCGACAACTACCACACCGAGCTCATCGACTTCGACGTCGCTCACGTTCGCCTGCCGTACAACGCCATCCTCGGGTACCCAGCGCTGGCCAAGTTCATGGCCGTAACCCACCACGGCTACAACGTCCTCAAGATGCCAAGAAGTGGCGGAGTCATCACGGTGCCCTGTGAAGAGAAGGATGTGGTGTGTTCCCTGGAACGAGCCTTTCAGGCCGCGTCACTGGAAGACCCGGATCACGGAAGCAGGAGGCTTCCCGAGACCGCCCCCAAGAAGAAGAAGACATCGTCCGTCCCGGCTCCTCAGGAGGCAGGCCCCTCAGGGCCCGTGCCTGCCCAGGGGGAACCTCCTTCCATCGCATAGGAAAGTGCGCCCGGTGCGCTCCTCAGGCAGGGCTCGGGGGCTCTCCCCTGGAGGGCCACCGACCTGGCTAGGGTCACGAGGGAGGCGCTTGGGCACCACATGGAGGCGTGTTTCGAAGCACGTTTCCCTCAAGAAGGAGTAAGGCAAGGAGAGCCAGACCCTCAGGAGTTCGTCAGCAAGGCCATTCAGGAGCTACAGGAGTCAAGAGTCATGAAAGGCGGCCGCCGTCTACCAACAGTGGCCCCCCATCCAGGCGAGGATGGTGGGCTGCGCGTCTGCATCGACATACCAGGGCTCAACCGAGTCGCCTCCCTGGAGCACCTCTGGCCCTCGCGAGTGGGGCGTTGCGGAGGTCCACCCCATAGCTACGTTCGCATGCCTTACGGCTTGCCGAACGTGGCTGCCACGTACCAGCGCCTCATAAGGGGCATCATGGAGGCACAAGAGGCCAGGCGTTCCGCGGCCCTGGCGGAGATGGAGATGGTCCGCGGGGAGCCGCCAGCACCTCCGGAGCCTCCCGAGGCCCCCGGGCCTGGGGGCTCGTGAGGATCGGCTTCCGCGGCCCACCGAGTCTGCTACACCAACACCCCTTCGTCCTCAACGTCATCAGGTGACATCTTTCACATTTCACTTCCAGCTGGGAGCGCCCCCCGGGGCTGCATTATTCCCAGGCCGCGTGGGTCCGTCCCTGCGGCATGTATCCCTTTTATTTCATGTTGTTAGCTTACCTTATTGGGGGCGCCCCTCGGGCTGCATGATCCCCAAGTCGCTTGGTCCAGACCCAGCGGCATGTATCCCATTTGCGTTTATTCCCGGTTATGCGTTATACCCACCATGCTAGATTATTTGATGCCGGTCCATGACACCTCTTCTTCTCCATGCTGACCACTTGCACGTTAAAGGGGGGGTACCTGAGCATCACGACTCAGGGCTCTTACTGGCTCTCCAGCCCTCACCCTCTGGCCTTGTCCACGGCATCGCGACCTGGCATACCAGCGACGGCTGAGACCAGCTCGAGGGCCGGGACCCGAGGACGTAGAGTGCCGACATCTAACCGAATTTGCAGGGACACATCACAAGATAAGGCCCAGTGCCAGGCGCAACCCGCCTAGAGGTAGGGCCCCGTGAGTCCCACGCTGGCTCACGGGTGCCCAGATACACCTCGCCAGGCCCTACCGTGCCAGCCACGTGTTAGGGCGGGGTTGTACACGCCCCGGGGGCTCCTCCCTGAGGGGGCCCCCACGTACCAGTGGAAGCACCATGCTCTGCGCTGGCTGACGACACTGCCGAGGAGCGGCTATGCCCGTACACATACGGAAGCGCTATGCTTCGCGCTGGTGATAAACAACCGAGGGTGGCCCCCGGGCCGCATCAACCTCAGGGAGCCAAGAGCTCAGTGTCTAGCCTCATCGTAACGCCTCCCCTCAGGAGTGCCGCGCGAGGGGGCTGGGCACGGGGGTTGTGCCTGGGTCACGCCCAGACGCACGCCGCCCAGCCCCCCCCCCCGGGGGGCCTGGTTCGTCGCGCGTCTCTCCCCGAGCGAAGCCAAGGTACGAAGGCCGTTTGAGCGTCAAGGGGGACTCCTGAGCATCGCGACTCAGGAGCCTAACTGGTCACGTAGCCCCTCACTCCTTAGTTCCGAAAGGCTAACGCTGGGTGAGGTATGCGAGCGGCCGGGCTCTGTAGACGTAGAACGGTAGATCTACCCACATCACACCTCCCTACTTGCTGTTTGTGCGCCAAGGGGGACTCCTGAGCATCGCGACTCAGGAGCCTAAGTTGTCACGTAGCCACTCACTCCTTGGCCCCGTCCTGGTTTCCGGTCGGGACTAACGCTGGGTGAGGTATGCGCGGGGCCGGGCTCTGCCGGCGTAGAACATAAGCAAGTAGGAAGGAAAAGCGCAAATTTCGAGGAATTCAAAAGCAAATATTACAGTACACACTGTTATCTCAATGCCAAATGCAAGTTTAAATGCCTCCCTGAGGCATGATACATGTGCAGGAATGAAAGGCAGGATAGGAGCCACGACGGAGTCACCTATCGGCGGAGGAGCAGCGCAGAATGGGTTCGCCTTACAAAGCAGTGGGGTCGGCAGCGCCTTGCTTCGGCTTGGTGCTGAAGGCCCGGAACTTCCCCAGCAGAGCCTCCGCGCGACCCTTCACGGCCTCGGCAGCGGCAGCGACACACTCGCCGCTTACTGGCTCCAGCAGGCTGTCGAGGTCGACGCCGGGATCGCGAAGGTAGATGTGGGTGAGGACTCGCGTCAGTGCTGCAGAAAACAGGACACGCGCCTCGGCCTCAGCCGTGGGGCCAAGGCCAAGGGCGACATCTTCGAGAGCACGAACCAGGAAGGGAAGCAGCTTGGTAGGGCCGCCCTCGGCGCCAGCCAGCGGGCTCTCCAGGCCGCTGTCATAAAGCGTCCTCAGTGAGGAGCGAGCCTTCGCCTCCTCTCTGTGAAGGCCACGCGGTCCTCAGCAAGAACCAGGGCCTTGTCGTCCAGCTCGGCCTTCCTCGCCCCCAACTCCTGCTCCAGCGCGCCTAGGCGGTCGCGGCGCTTCCTGAGCTTGACCTCCCTCTCCTTGACGGCCGCCTCGCGAGCCTTCACGCCTTCTTCGTGCTCTTGGCGAAGGCGGGCCTCTTTCGCGAGCTGGTCCCGCAGGCCTTGCAGCTCGTCCTCAAGCGCCTTGCAGCGACCACGGGCGTCGACCGCCTCCCCCAGGGCTGCGTCACGAGCAGCCTTCGCCTCAAGGACAACTTGTTTCTCCTCATCGCAAGCCGTCGAGGCCTGGACCAGCACCGCCCGAATCGAAGCGTCGGAGCGAACCCATCCTGAAGCTAGCTCCAAGCGCCCGGCCACCAAGCGAGGGTCGGCGCCCAGAAGATCCAGCCGCAGTCGGTCCAGCCCAGCAGCAGCATGTTCCAGAACGGCAGAAGGAGTCGGAGAGACAGCAGCCGGTGGAGTAAGAGGAGAAGGCGGCAGCACGGCCACAACGTCCTAAGGCGGAGTCTGCTGCGCCCCAACGGCTGTAGTGGCGGCGGCAGGCAAGGACACCTCGGGAGTCACATGGGCCGTGGGGGCTAAGCTCGCCCCAGCCGGCTCCGCCTGGCCTCGCGAGGACGACCGGGTAGGAGAAGCCCGTGCGTCGCGGTGACCCTCCTTCACGGGCAAAGGCGCTGCCATGGGTGGAACCTCAAGAGCTCCCTTTGGCTTCTTTGCTGCGGGCGCCAGCCTATCCAAGAGATGTGGACGTCAAGCCTCAGAAGCAGGACAAGAAATAAAGACAAGGATCAAACGCTTATGGGTCGTCACCGGTGAGCTCGAGCGGCCTCCGGCCAAATTTGAAGCCTGAAAGCCGGCTGGAAGGGTCAACCTTGGGAAGCTTGGAAGCGGAAGATGCGCCTGCGGTCCGCCTCGGGGCCGGGGTAGACCCGCGGGAGATCAGCCCAGTCCTGTCCTTCTTCGGGATCGGGGGCAAGCTCCTGCCGTCCAGCTCGCCATCATCCTCGTCGTCATCATCGTCGTCATCCTTGTCGTCATCGCTCGAAGAGAGGCGGAGAACGCGGGACCTGTGCCGGGGAAGGGGAGCCCTCGACTCTCCGTCAGTCGCCTCGGAGTCAGGCCCTCTTTCCCGCTCCCCTCCTTCCTCCTCTTCGCTAGAATCGTCAGAGGGCACGTCCACCGATTCCTCGGGAGTTTCCATGGGCACGGGCCCATCCCCGTTGAAGACGGGCATGGACTCCACTACCTGCTCCCAGTTGTCGCAGAAGAACAAGGGCGTAGGAGTGCCCTCCAACCTCACCACATCGCCCCCAAACAGAGATTGGAGGACCACAGCCAGATCTCCGTCGGCCCAGGCCGTGAGGCTCGGATGGGGCCTCCACATCGGAAGTGAATACCGCCGAAGCGGAGCCAGCTGGTGCTCCAGGAATTCCCTCAGCAGCGATGCGCCGGTCAGCTTCGCCACCGCCATGTTGGCTGGCCTCAGATCCACGTCCATCTTCTCCAGCACCAGCTTCGCGCGGGGGTCCGCGAGCTCCGCTCGACCCCAATCGTTGGAGCTCGTGGGCTGCTCCGTGGGCAAGATCAGCCGAGGGTGGATGCGCCCAGCATCCGCCAAGACCCACTTGCTCCTGAAGCCCTCAATCCTTTTTCCGGGGTTCGAGATGGCAATGGCGCCACCGTACATGATGAAGCTCGCGCACGCGGAAGCAGGACCGTGAGAGGTCCGGAGGTAGAAGTAGTGGCGCAGCAAGGCCACTGAGGGCTGCACCCCTACATGAGCCTCGCAGTAATAGGCGAAGATTGCCAGGAGAAGGACGGAGTTGGGGTGGAGATGCAGAGCCTGTAGCTTGTAATGGCGGAGGACAGAGAAGAAGAACTCAGAGAAGGGAGGCACCAGGCCAGCGGCAATGGCACTTATGAAGAACTAGAAGGTGCTCCCTTGGCCCTCCGGGGTGGCGGAGCCGGCCTTGAGCACCTTCGCCCCGTTGATGCCCTGCGCCGCCGTCATCCGGCGCAACCGGGCAAGGCTCGCCTCCGACACGTTTGGTGAGTCCAGGGCAGACGAGTACCAAGCTCCGGCCGGGGACTGACGAGGCGCCATGGCTTCCTAGGTCACGCGATCGGAGTAGATCTGGAAATTTTGGAGGAAGGAAGGAGAAGCGTAAGAAAAGGGATCTGAGCAGCAACCAGAGAAAGCAAAAAGCAAATCCTGGGCAGATGCCGCTCCCTTATCAACTCACGCGGTTGCTGAGGCACCCACGTCCAGTCAACCACCATGCGGCGCCCAAGGCCGCAGGCTGTTAGGGCCCGCGGCACTTTGCTCTTGCCCTTCCGCCTTCCTGCACGGCCAAGTCCGGGCACGCCTTGGGCCCGGGGGCTACTGTCGGCGTTCTGGGAATGGGGGTCCCCAGACTTGCCTGCTTGCGGCGTGGCTCAAAGGGGGCCCCAGCACGGCCCATCTTCATCAACACAGACCCAAGACCCTCGCGAGGGGCCAAGCCTCGCGGGGTGCACGACACGGAGCTTCCTCAGGCACGGCCTCATCAGGCTGGCTCGCGAGGAGGCGGAGAGATCAAGGCGGGGTACCTCACGAGGTGCCCGTGACGCAAGCCATGACGACCAAGGGTGCCAGGCGGGTGCCAGCCCGCGCAGTGTCCTCCTTTCCTCTTTGGTGCAAAGGGGGCAAGCGCAGCCGCGGAGTACCGAGGCATCAGGCAAAGGTTGCCATTTTGGTGCAACAAGACCAAGACCAAGAGGACTGCAAGACGGAGGTCATCATGGAGCCCAAGACGACGTCACCACCAGAGCTTTGCGCAGGCAAAGACTACTTTTGTCAGGGTAGCTAGGACTAGCTGCCCCCCTTCAAATTAGCCCGCCATTGTTGGCTCCCTTCCCGCTCAATATTTGGGAAGAGGACCAGGGTCTCTATAAATAGGACCAGCCACCCGCAGAAGAGGAGGGGTTAAAGGGGAAAGGCGAAAGAGAAAAGGTTCAAGAGGAGAGGTAAAAGAGAAGAGGTACGATAGAGAGGTTCGATTGAAGGGGTTCGATTAGAGAGAGAGAGAAGGGTGGCTGAACTCCTCCCAGCAGTTCATCGCCCCAGCCAAGGACAGACCCTCGCGAGGCTGTTCTTCCTTGTATCATTCATCATCATCAGCCCAAGAGGCAATCCACCACGCCACACACTGGAGTAGGGTATTACACCGCAACGGTGGCTCGAACCAGTATAAACTCTGTGTCCCTTGTGTTGTTCTTCCCATAGCTTAGATCTTAGCGAGGCGGAGGGGTGCAGGTAGGTAGGAAGCGAAATCTCCGCGCGCACCCCAGTGTTCGAACCTCAAGGGTCTGCCGGAACCCGAAATCCGACAATGGTAAATTGTATAGGTGCACTAGTTCGGCGAAGAGATGGTGATACAAGTGGTATATGGATGGTAGATAATAGTTTTTGTAATCTGAAAATATAAAACAGCAAGGTAACGAATGATAAAAGTGAGCGTAAATGGTATTGCAATGTGTGAAATAAGGCCTAGGGTTCATACTTTCGCTAGTGTAAGTTCCCTCAACAATACTAACATAATTGGATCATATAACTATCCCTCAACATGCAACAAAGAGTCACTCCAAAGTCACTAATAGCGGAGAACAAACGAAGAGATTATGGTAGGGTACGAAACCACCTCAAAGTTATTCTTTCCAATCAATCCATTGGGCTATTCCTATAAGTGTCACAAACAGCCCTAGAGTTCGTACTAGAATAACACCTTAAGACACAAATCAACCAAAACCCTAATGTCACCTAGATACTCCAATGTCACCTCAAGTATCCGTGGGTATGATTATACGATATGCATCACACAATCTCAGATTCATCTATTGAACCAACACAAAGGACCTCAAAGAGTGCCCCAAAGTTCTATCGGAGAATCATGACGAAAACGTGTGCCAACCCCTATGCATAGGTTCATGGGCAGAACCCTCAAGTTGATCACCAAAACATACATCAAGTGAATCACGTGATATCCCATTGTCACCACAGATACGCACGGCAAGACATACATCAAGTGTTCTCAAATCTTTAAAGACTCAATCCGATAAGATTACTTCAAAGGGGAAACTCAATTCATTACAAGAGAGAATAGGGGGAGGAGAAACATAAGATCCAACTATAATAGCAAAGCTCGCGATACATCGATATCGTGCCAAATCAAGAACACGAGAGAGAGAGAGAGATCAAACACATAGCTACTGGTACATACCCTCAGCCCCGAGGGAGAACTACCCCCCTCCTCATCATGGAGAGAGCCGGAATGATGAAGATGGCCACCGGAGAGGGATTTCCCCCTCCGGCAGGGTGCCGTAACGGGTCTAGATTGGCTTTCGGTGGCTACGGAGGCTTCTGGCGGCGGAACTCCCGATCTATTGTGCTCCCTGGAAGTTTTACGATACGTAGGTATATATGGGTGAAAGGAGTACATCGGTGGACCGAAGGGGGGGCCACGAGGCAGGGGGCGCGCCCCAGGGGGTTGGGCACGCCCCCTACCCTCGTGAGCACCTCCTTCATCTTCTGACGTAGGGTCCAAGTCTATCCGGTAGGTTTCCTTCCAAAAATAACTTCTCCAGTTGATTTTGTTCCATTTCGACTCCATTTGATATTCCTTTTCTTCGAAACACTGAAATAGGCATAAAACAGCAAAACTGGGCTGGGCCTCCGGTTAATAGGTTAGTCACAAAAGTAATATAGAAGTGGATAATAAAGCCCAATATTGCCCAAAACAGTAGATAATATAGCATGGAGCAATCAAAAATTATAGATACGTTGGAGACGTATCACTTGACCAGGGGTGTGGGGCCTTTCCCCCACTACCCACGTTCATGTGGGTCCCCCCATGCAGGTGGGCCTCACTCCGGAACCTTCTAGAATCTTCCCGGTATAATACCAAAAAATCCCGAACATTTTCCGGTGGCCAAAATAGGACTTCCCATATATAATTCTTTACCTCCGAACCATTCCGGAACTCCTCGTGACGTCCGGGATCTCATCCGGGACTCCGAACAACATTCGGTAACTGCACACTAATTCCCATAACAACTCTAGCATCACCGAACCTTAAGTGTGTAGACCCTATGGGTTCGGGAATCATGCAGACATGACCAAGACAGCTCTCTGGCCAATAACCAACATCGGGATCTGGATACCCATGTTGGCTCCCACATGTTCGATGATGATCTTATCGGATGAACCACGATGTCCGGGATTCAATCAATCCTGTATACAATTCCCTTTGTCAATCGGTACGTTACTTGCCCGAGATTCGATCGTCGGTATCCCAATACCTCGTTCAATCTCGTTACCGGTAAGTCACTTTTACTTGTTCTGTAACACATCATCCCGTGATCAACTCTTTGGTCACATTGAGCTCATTATGATGATGTCCTACCGAGTGGGCCCAGAGATACCTCTCCGTCACATGGAGTGACAAATCCCAGTCTCGATTCGTGCCAACCCAACAGACACTTTCGGAGATACTTGTAGTGTGCCTTTATAGCCACCCAGTTACGTTGTGATGTTTGGCACACCCAAAGCATTCCTACGGTATCCAGGAGTTGCACAATCTCATGGTCTAAGGAAATGATACTTGACATTAGAAAAGCTTTAGCAGACGAACTACACGATCTTGTGCTATGCTTAGGATTGGGTCTTGTCCATCACATCATTATCCTAATGATGTGATCCCGTTATCAACGACATCCAATGTCCATGGTCAGGAAACCTTAACCATCTATTGATCAACGAGCTAGTCAACTAGAGGCTTACTAGGGACATATTGTGGTCTACGTATTCACACATGTATTACGGTCTCCAGTTAATACAATTATAGCATGAAAAATAGACAATTATCATGAACAAGGAAATATAATAATAACCATTTTATTATTGCCTATAGTCCATATTTCCAACAGTCTCCCACTTGCACTAGAGTCAATAATCTAGTTCACATCACTATGTGATTGTAATGAATCCAACACCCATGGGGTTTGATCATATCTCGCTTGTGAGAGAGGTTATTAGTCAACGGGTCTGAACCTTTCAGATCCGTGTGTTCTTTACAAATCTCTATGTCATCTTGTAGATGCAGCTACCATGCGCTACTTGGAGCTATTCCAAATAACTGCTCTACTATACGAATCCGGTTTACTACTCAGAGTCATCCGGATTAGTGTCAAAGTTTGCATGGACGTAACCCTTTACGACGAACTCTTTTACCACCTCCATAATCGAGAAAATTCCTTAGTCCACTAGTTACTAAGGATAAGTTTGACCGCTGTCATGTGATCCATTCCTTGGTCACTCTTGTACCCCTTGATTGACTCATGGCAAGGCACACTTCAGGTGCGGTACACAGCATAGCATACTGTAGAGCCTACGTCTAAATCATAGGGGATGACCTTCATGAAGGAAATATGCCCTAGAGGCAATAATAAAGTTATTATTTATTTCCTTATAATCATGATAAATGTTTATTATTCATGCTAGAAATGTATTAACCGGAAACATAATACATGTGTGAATACATAGACAAACAAAGTGTCACTAGTATGCCTCTACTTGACTAGCTCGTTAATCAAAGATGGTTATTTTTCCTAACCATGAACAATGAGTTGTTATTTGATTAACGAGGTCACATCATTAGTTGAATGATCTGATTGACATGACCCATTCCATTAGCTTAGCACCCGATCGTTTAGTGTGTTGCTATTGCTTTCTTCATGACTTATACATGTTCCTGTAACTATGAGATTATGCAACTCCCGTTTACCGGAGGAACACTTTGGGTACTACCAAACGTCACAACGTAACTGGGTGATTATAAAGGAGTACTACAGGTGTCTCCAAAGGTACATGTTGGGTTGGCGTATTTCGAGATTAGGTTTTGTCACTCCAATTGTCGGAGAGGTATCTCTGGGCCCTCTCGGTAATGCACATCACATAAGCCTTGCAAGCATTGCAACTAATGAGTTAGTTGCGGGATGATGTATTACAGAACGAGTAAAGAGACTTGCCGGTAACGAGATTGAACTAGGTATGGGATACCGACGATCGAATCTCGGGCAAGTAACATACCGATGACAAAGGGAACAACGTATGTTGTTATGCGGTCTGACCGATAAAGATCTTCATAGAATATGTAGGAGCCAATATGGGCATCCAGGTCCCGCTATTGGTTATTGACCGGAGACGTGTCTCGGTCATGTCTACATTGTTCTCGAACCCGTAGGGTCCGCACGCTTAAGGTTACGATGACAGTTATATTATGAGTTTATGCATTTTGATGTACCGGAGGTTGTTCGGAGTCCCGGATGTGATCACGAACATGACGAGGCGTCTCTAAATGGTCAAGACGTAAAGATTGATATATTGGAAGCCTATGTTTGGATATCGGAAGTGTTCCGGGTGAAATCGGGATTTTACCGGAGTACCGGGAAGGTAACCGGAACCCCCCGGGAGCTAAATGGGCCATGATGGGCCTTAGTGGAAAAGAGAAGAGGCAGCCCTACATGGGCTGTGCGCCTCCCCCTTCCCCTAGTCCTATTAGGACTAGGAGAGGTGGCCGGCCCCCTCTCTCTCTTTTCCCCCTCCGCGAATCCTATTCCAACTAGGATTGGGGGGGGGATCCTACTCCCAGAGGGAGTAGGACTCTCCTGGCGCACCCCTTGTGACCGGCCAGCCTCCCCCCTTTGGTCCTTTATATACTGAGGTAGAGGCACCCTAGAACACACAAGTTGATCCACGTGATCTATTCCTTAGCCGTGTGCGGCGCCCCCAGCCACCATAGTCCTCGATAATACTGTAGCGGAGTTTAGGCGAAGCCCTGCTGCAGTAGTACATCAAGATCGTCACCACGCCGTCGTGCTGACGGAACTCTTCCCCGACACTTTGCTGGATCGGAGTCCGGGGATCGTCATCAAGCTGAACGTGTGCTCGAACTCGGAGGTGCCATAGTTTCGTGCTTGATCGGTCGGATCGGGAAGACGTACGACTACTTCCTCTATGTTGCGTCAACACTTCCGCAGTCGGTCTGCGTGGGTACGTAGACAACACTCTCGTTGCTATGCATCACATGATCTTGCGTGAGCGTAGGAAATTTTTTGAAATTACTACGAAACCCAACACTTCGTCCTTTCTCTCTCTCTTCTGCCGTGGTCAGATCTTGAGTCTCACTCAATGCTCACACCTTATAACACAACCAAGAACTCCTTCTTTGCTGATCTTATTTGAACTCCTTCAAAATCTTGTCACGGTATGTATTCATTTGAAAGTACTATTAAGCGTTTTTTGATCTATCCTTATAGATCTTGATGCTCAATGTTCAAGTAGCTTAATCCATGTTTTCCATTGAAAAACACTTTTCAAATAACCCTATATGCTTTCCAGAAATTCTACATCATTTCTGATCAACAATATGTCAACAACATATACTCGTCATAAATTCTATAGTGCTCCCACTCACTTCTTTGGAAATACAAGTTTCTCATAAACTTTGTATGAACCCAAAATCTTTGATCATCTCATCAAAGCGTATATTCCAACTCCGAGATGCTTACTCCAGTCCTTAGAAGGATTGCTGGAGCTTTGCATACTTGTTAGCATCTTTTAGGATTGACAAAACCCTTCTGGTTGTATCACATACAACCTTTCCTCAAGAAAATTGTCGAGGAAACAATGTTTTGACATCCTATATGCAAGATTTCATAAATAATGCAGTAACTGCTAATACAATTCCAACAGATTCTTAGCATCGCTACGAGTGAGAAAGTCTCACCGCAGTCAACTCCTTGAACTTGTCGGAAAACATCTTAACGACAAGTCGAGCTTTCTTAATGGTGATACTTACCATCATTGTCCGTATTCCTTTTAAAATCCATCTGTACCCAATAGCCTTACGACCATCAAGTAGTTCTTCCAAAATCTATACTTTGTTTTCACACATGGATCCTCTCGGATTTTATGGCCCTGAGCCATTTGTCAGAATCCGGGCCCACCATCATTTCTCCATAGCTCGTAGGTTCATTGTTGTCTAGCAACATGACCTCCAAGACAGGATTATGTACCACTCTGAAATAGTATGCATCCTTGTCGACCTACGAGGTTTGGTAGTGACTTGATCTGAAGTTTCATGATCACTATCATCAGCTTCCACTTCAATTGGTGTAGGCGCTACAGGAACAACTTCTTGTGCCCTGCTACACACTGGTTGAAGTGATGGTTCAATAACCTCATCATATCTCCACCATCCTCCCACCCAATTCTTTCGAGAGAAACTTTTCCTCAAGAAAGGACCCGTTTCTAGAAACAATCACTTTTGCTTCCGGATCCAAAATAGGAGGTATACCCAACTGTTTTTGGGTGTCCTATGAAGATGCATTTATCCGCTTTGGGTTCGAGCTTATCAGGCTAAACCCTTTTCACATAAGCGTCATAGCCCCAAACTTTTACGAAATGACAGCTTAGGTTTCTCTAAACCATAGTTCATCCGGTGTCATCTCAAAGGAATTACGTGGTGCCCTATTTAAAGTGAATGTGGTTGTCTCTAATGCCTAACCCATAAACTATAGTGGTAATTTGATAAGAGACATCATGGTTTGCACCACATCCAATAGGGTGCAGCTATGATGTTCGGATGATACGTCTCCAACGTATCTATAATTTTTGATTGCTCCATGCTATATTATCTACTGTTTTGGACTATATTGGGCTTTATTATCCACTTTTAGATTATTTTTGGGACTAACCTATTAACCGGAGGCCTAGCCCAGAATTGTTGTTTTTTTGCTTGTTTTAGGGTTTCGAAGAAAAGGAATATCAAACGGAGTCCAAACAGAATGAAACCTTCGGGAACATGATTTTCTCACCGAATACAACTCAGGAGACTTGGACCCTACGTCAAGCCAATTAACAGGAGGCCACGAGGTAGGGGGGCGCGCCTGCCCCCCCAGGCGCGCCCTCCACCCTCGTGGGCCCCCTGTTGCTCCACCGACGTACTTCTTCCTCCTATATATATCCACGTACCCCCAAACGATTAGATACGGAGCCAAAAACATAATTCCACCACCGCAACTTTCTGTATCCACGAGATCCCATCTTGGGGCCTGTTCTAGAGCTCCGCCGGAGGGGGCATCGATCACGGAGGGCTTCTACATCATCATCCAAGCCCCTCCGCTGAAGTGTAAGTAGTTTACTTCAGACCTACGGGTCCATAGTTAGTAGCTAGATGGCTTCTTCTCTCCTTTTTGATCTCAATACAATGTTCTCCCCCTCTCTCGTGGAGATCTATTCGATGTAATCTTCTTTTTGCGGTGTGTTTGTTGAGACCGATGAATTGTGGCTTTATGATCAAGTCTATCTATGAATAATATTTGAATCTTCTCTGAATTCTTTTATGTATGATTGGTTATCTTTGCAAGTCTCTTCGAATTATCAATTTGGTTTGGCCTACTAGATTGGTTGTTCTTGCCATGGGAGAAGTGCTTAGCTTTGGGTTCGATCTTGCGGCGTCCTTTCCCAGTGACAGAAGGGGCAGCAAGGCACGTGTTGTATCGTTGCCATCGAGGATAACAAGATGGGGTTTTTTATCATATTGCATGAAACTATCCCTCTACATCATGTCATCTTGCTTAAGGCGTTACTCTGTTTTTAACTTAATACTCTAGATGCATGCTGGATAGCGGTCGATGAGTGGAGTAATAGTAGTAGATGCAGGCAGGAGTTGGTCTACTTGTCTCGGACGTGATGCCTATATACATGATCATACCTAGATATTCTCATAACTATGCTCAATTCTGTCAATTGCTCAACAATAATTTGTTCACCCATCGTAGAATACTTATGCTCTTGAGAGAAGCCACTAGTGAAACCTATGGCCCCGGGTCTCTTTCTCATCATATCAATCTCCATCACTTTATTATTGCTTTGCTTTTACTTTTTACTTTGCATCTCTATACCAAAAATACCAAAAATATTATTTATCATCTCTATCAGATCTCACTTTCGTAAGTGACCGTGAAGGGATTGACAACCCCTAAGCGCGTTGGTTGCGTTGAGCTATTGTTTTTGTGCAGGTACAAGGGACTCGCGCGTAGCCTCCTACTGGATTGATACCTTGGTTCTCAAAAACCGAGGGAAATACTTACGCTACTTTGCTGCATCATCCTTTCCTCTTTGGGGAAATCCAACGCAGTGCTCAAGAGGTAGCAAGAAGAATTTCTGGCGCCGTTGCCGGGGAGTCTGCACAAAAGTCAACATACCAAGTACCAATCACAATCCCTATCTCCCGCATTACATTATTTGCCATTTGCCTCTCGTTTTCCTCTCCCCCCAATTCACCCTTGCCGTTTTATTCGCCCTCTCTCTCTATATCCTCTCTCTCTTTCTCTATTTGCCTCTTTTTGCCCGTTTGCCTTTTTGTTTGCTTGTGTGTTAGATTGCTCGCTTGTCGTCATGGCTAGTCTCATATATTCTCCGTTGTCTCCCGATAATGAAGTTCTAAATTTTAAACAAAGGGAGGGAGAAAATCTAAAAGATGCTTGGTATAGAATTTGCAATGCTCAAAATAGATCTACCAGGAAGCAATCTACTTCAGTTCTTCTCCACAATTTTTATGTAGGTGCTAGTCCTTGGTATAGATATATCCTTGATACCATTACTGGAGGGAATTTCTTGGGTAACCATACTTTTGATTCTTATAATGCTATGTTATATTTATTTGGCTCACCACCTCTTTTGGTTAATGGAACTATGTTAACTTTGGAGCATGTTATGCAAAGACTTGAAATTATTGAAAATAAAGTTGCTACTATTGAATTAATTGAAAATATAGATAAAAAGATCCACAATCAAATTACCCAATATGGATCTAAGGTAGGAATGACTTTAAAAAATATTAAGCAAAAGGAACCCATAGTTAATGAGAAAATAAACTTAGATTCTACTAGAATCAATAAACTCGAGGGTATCATTGCGAACTTGGGAACCGCTTTTTCTTCCGTAAAGAATACTCCAAGTCCTCCTACTAAAATTGCCAATCTTATGTATGTTCCTAAAAATAAGGGTGAATCATCTAGTAAGGAAACTCCGGATCTTAAATCTATAAGTATTCATCCCAATCTTTTTGCTATCATTAAGGAACCAATTGCTACAAATGAATTTTTTGATCTTGTGCCTAAGAGTTTGATAATCACTAGAAAGAAAGAAATTCCTAAGGGAGATAGATGCCTCATTGAAGAATTGTCTACCAAAGATGGCAATACCTAGATATATTCTTGCTTGTTATGCCTAGCTAGGGGCATTAAACGATAGCGCTTGTTGGGAGGCAACCCAATTTTATTTTTATTCCTTGCTTTTTGCTCCTATTTAGTAATAAATAAATTATTTAGCCTCTGTTTTGGTTGTGTTTTTTGTGTTTAATTAGTGTTTGTGCTAAGTAGAACCGTTGGGAAGACTTGGGGAAAGTCTTGTTGAACTTGCTGTAAAAAACAGAAACTTTAGCGCTCACGAGAACTGCTTTCATTTTTATTTGGAGAGTGAATTATTTTTTCAGATGATTAATAGATAAATTCCTCACGTCCAGCAATTTATTTTAGAATTTTTTGGGTTCCAGATCTTGCGCTAGCTACAGATTACTACAGACTGTTCTGTTTTTGACAGATTCTGTTTTTCGTGTGTTGTTTGCTTATTTTGATGAATCTTTGGCTAGTAAAATAGTTTATAAACCATACAGAAGTTGGAATACAGTAGGTATAACACCCATATAAATAAATAATGAGTTCATTACAGTACCTTGAAGTGTTCTTTTGTTTTCTTTCGCTAACAGAGCTCACGAGTTTTCTACTTTAAGTTTTGTATTGTGAAGTTTTCAAGTTTTGGGTAAAGATTTGATGGATTATGGAACAAGGAGTGGCAAGATCCTAAGCTTGGGGATGCCCATGGCACCCCCAAGATAATCTAAGGACACCTAAAAGCCAAAGCTTGGGGATGCCCCGGAAGGCATCCCTTCTTTCGTCTACTTCTATCGGTAACTTTACTTGGAGCTATATTTTTATTCACCACATGATATGTGTTTTGCTTGGAGCGTCTTTTATGATTTGAGTCTTTGCTTGTTAGTCTACCACAATCATCCTTGCTCTACACACCTTTTGAGAGAGCCATACATAATTTGGAATTGATAGAATAATCTATGTGCTTCACTTATATCTTTTGAGTTATATAATTTTGCTCTAGTGCTTCACTTATATCTTTTAGAGCACGGTGGTGGATTTGTTTAATAGAAACTATTGATCTCTCATGCTTCACTTAGATTATTTTGAGAGTCTTAATAGCATGGTAATTTGCTTAATAATAAATATGCTTGGTATTCAAGATTTGTAAAACTTTCTTTTGAGTGCGTTGAATACTAAGAAAAAAATTGATGCTTGATAATTGTTTTGAGATATGAGGATGATGATATTAGAGTCATGCTAGTTGAGTAGTTGTGAATTTGAGAAATGCTTGTGTTAAAGTTTGTGATTCCTGTAGCAATGCACGTATGGTGAACCGTTATGTGACGAAGTCGGAGCATGATTTATTTATTGATTGTCTTCCTTATGAGTGACGGTCGGGGACGAGCCATGGTCTTTTTCTACCAATCTATCCCCCTAGGAGCATGCGCATAATACTTTGCTTTGATAACTTCTAGATTTTTGCAATAAGTATATGAGTTCTTTTTTACTAATGTTGAGTCCATGGATTATACGCACTTTCCTTCCTTCCACCATTGCTAGCCTCTCTAATTGTAATAACCCATATATTTGGGTTATTGATTTAAATTAAGATGAGTAAATAATTTTTTATTATCTGTTAAGTTATGCTAGATTCTTGTTTCAAAGAATTAAAATAGAGCTGTAAATTTTGCATGCATTAAATATTATATTAGAAAATTACATATTAAGTAAGAGTATGTGTATGTACACATAGACTTGCATCCATGCACTCACGTTGAGGTATGCATGGGAAGTACTACTAGCTAGTTGGCAGTATAAGCTTTATTAGAGAGTTAACGTGGCATTTGAATGGATGGAACTGGACCATGTACAAATGATAGATCGGTAGATATTTCCTAGTACTAGAACTCCAAATCAACTAGGTGCATGCATGTCATGATGAGAATGCACACGTATGTACTATATATCCTTGCAAGCTAAGTTACTAATCTGTGTACGTGGAGGGTTGCGTGGCATGCATGTAGTGTCTTGGATATTTTCTAGTCTTATATACATGGACTAATGTGTGATAGTCAGCCTTTCTATTTTTGACACGCGTAGTGAGGTTGCCTTTTACCAGCTTCAAGGGTCAGGTGGCAAAGGTCACTGCTGCTGGATATTTTAGCTACCAACCGACGAATGGCCCTATAAATAGGATCCTCCTGCTCTTGGCTGCTGCAACTTCAAACCACATCGGAGAGAAAGCAAGAAGTGAGGAGAGAGAGAGAGAGGGATTCTATGGAGCTGCTGGAGTGAAGAACCGGGCCATTTATACAGAGGGAGAATATTAGTATATGTGCGCTCATCAGATTTTATACAATGGTGATGGGGTTTTACCTGCTCGTGGAATATTATTCTTGAGGAGAAATCTTGTTCTGAGGCAAGTTGCTGCTTTGCTAAACTTCCTGGTCTCGCATTATTGTTGTCTTCCTTGATTATCTGATAATATTATTGCACCTTGATCTTTGTTGATCCTTGAGAGAGGGATGTGTTGTCCTTATAATCCATTTGTTGATGGAATCGGAGTATTTTGGAGGAACTCATGAAAATTCATGAGTGTATTGTCTTTGACTGATATTTCAGTAATCCTATCGTTGATTCAAACACATATCCATCTATATTGGTGTCACGACGGCAAACGTATTGTACCGGTCACAGTTCAGGTATGGGACTGTCTGAGTTCTCCGCTAAGAACGGCACTCGTTCGGAAGCGTGTCGATGATGGATCCGTAGGAGTGATCGACACTAGTAAGTCGAGTGGTCGGTTCTTGGGGGAATAAAGAGCTCTGCTCTTCTGGAACCTGTGTGGTTCTAGTCGAGGCTGTCGACGTCGGAGTACCCCTCTTAAGAGCGTAAAAGTGTGAAATTTCACCCCTGTGACTCCCGGGTTGGGAAGCTTGCGGTCATGTGTGATGCCAATAAATTCCTGGTTGTTTTCATTAAATCTAGTTATATGTTCTTTTGTCCATTTCCACCAAAATACGTTCTGATGATTATTACCTTGTTTATTCTATGGATCAAGTTCATCTGTTGAGATACACTACCATACTATTCTTCTTTGTTGAATAGTGAAGTACCTACTTGCTGAGTATGACTTGTCGTATTCACCCTTGCTTTCTCTGTTTTTCTAGATGCAGACAATGTAACATAAGCATGTTTAGAAGATGTTATAGAAGAATAGGCTAGACCAGTGGGTGAGAAGCGACTAGAAAATAATTTATTTGAGCCATTTTGTAAATGTAAAGGAATTTGTATAGTTAATATATGAGCTTTTGTGATCCACTGTTGGTTTATGCCTGCTTAAGCACGCCTTGTGTGACTATAGGCCCTGGTCTATAGGCGCGCGGCGGTTGTCTCGCCTAGGCCCGGTCTCGGGGTGTGACACTAATACCACGCACTTTTCGCCGGTATCATACACCCACCAAATACCTTCCTCAAAACAGCCACCATACCTACCTATCATGGCATTCCCATAGCGATTCCGAGATATATTGCCATGCAACTTTCCACCGTTCCGTTCATTATGACACGCTCCATCATTGTCATATTGCTAGTATGATCATGTAGTTGACATCGTATTTGTGGTAAAGCCACCGTTCATAATTCTTTCATACATGTCACTCTTGATTCATTGCATATCCCGGTACACCGCCGGAGGCATTCATATAGAGTCATATTTTGTTCTAAGTATTGAGTTGTAAGAAAAATAAAAAGTGTGATGATCATCATTTTTAGAGCATTGTCCCAAGTGAGGAAAGGATGATGGAGACTATGATTCCCCCACAAGTCGGGATGAGACTCCGGACGAAAAATAAAAAAAAGAGGCCATAAAAAAAGAGAAGGCCCAAAAAAATGACAGAAAAAGAGAGAAGGGACAATGTTACTATCCTTTTACCACACTTGTGCTTCAAAGTAGCACCATGATCTTCATGATAGAGAGTCTCTCATTCTGTCACTTTCATATACTAGTGGGAATTTTTCATTATAGAACTTGGCTTGTATATTCCAATGATGGGCTTCCTCAAAATGCCCTAGGTCTTTGTGAGCAAGCGAGTTGGATGCATACCCACTTAGTTTCTTTTGTTGAGCTTTCATATACTTATAGCTCTAGTGCATCCGTTGCATGGCAATCCCTACTCACTCACATTGATATCTATTGATTGGCATCTCCATAGCTCGTTGATACGCCTAGTTGATGTGAGACTATCTTCCCCTCTTTTTGTCTTCTCCACAACCACCATTCTATTTCACATATAGTGCTATATCCATGGCTCACGCTCATGTATTGCGTGAAGATCGAAAAAGTTTTGAAAATGTCAAAAGTATGAAACAATTGCTTGGCTTGTCATCGGGGTTGTGCATGATTTAAATACTTGGTGTGGTGAAGATAGAGCATAGCCAGACTATATGATTTTGTTGTTGGAAATATGCCCTAGAGGCAATAATAAAAGTATTATTATATTTCAATGTTCATGATAAATGTCTTTTATTCATGCTATAACTGTATTATCCGAAAATCGTAATACACGTGTGAATACTTAGACCACAATATGTCCCTGGTGAGCCTCTAGTTGACTAGCTCGTTGTGATCAACAGATAGTCATGGTTTCCTGACTATGGACATTGGATGTCGTTGATAACGGGATCACATCATTAGGAGAATGATGTGATGGACAAGACCCAATCCTAAGCATAGCATAAAAGATCGTGTAGTTCGTTTTGCTAGAGCTTTGCCAGTGTCAAGTATCTCTTCCTTCGACCATGAGATCGTGTAACTCCCGGATACCGTAAGAGTGCCTTGGGTGTATCAAACGTCACAACGTAACTGGGTGACTATAAAGGTGCATTACAGGTATCTCCGAAAGTATCTGTTGGGTTGACACGGATCGAGACTGGGATTTGTCACTCCATATGACGGAGAGGTATCTCTGGGCCCACTCGGTAATGCATCATCATAATGAGCTCAATGTGACCAAGGTGTTGGACACGGGATCATGCATTACGGTACGAGTAAAGTGACTTGCCGGTAACGAGACTGAACAAGGTATTGGGATACCGACGATCGAGTCTCGGGCAAGTAACGTACCGATTGACAAAGGGAATTGCATACAGGGTTTTGATCGAATCCTCGACATAGTGGTTCATCCGATGACAACATCGAGGAGCATGTGGGAGCCATCATGGGTATCCAGATCCCGCTGTTGGTTATTGACTGAGAGCGTCTCGGTCATGTCTGCATGTCTCCCGAACCCGTAGGGTCTACACACTTAAGGTTCGGTGACGCTAGGGTTATTAGGAAGACTAGTATGTGACTACCGAATGTTGTTCGGAGTCCCGGATGGGATCCTGGACGTCACGAGGAGATCCGGAAGGGTCCGGAGGTAAAGATTTATATATGGGAAGTTGTCAAACGGACACCGGGAAGTTTCGGGGTCATACCGGTATTGTACCGGGGCCACCGGAAGGGTTCCGGGGGTCCACCGGGAGGGGCCACCCCTCCCGGGGGGGCCACATGGGCTGCGTGGGGCAGGGAGCCAGCCCCTGGTGGGCTGGTCGCACCCCCCTCCCTTGGGCCCATGCGCCTAGGGTTGAGGGGGAACCCTAGAGGGGGCGCCCCCCTTGGCTTGGGGGGCAAGCCACCCTCTCCCCTCTCCCCTAGGCCGCCGCACCCCCCCTAGATGGGTTCTAGGGGGCCGGCCCCCTTCTCCCTTCCCCCTATAAATAGAGGGGTGATGGGAGGGCAGCCGCACCACCCTCCAAGGCGCAGCCCTCCCCTCCCCAACACCTCTCCTCCTCTGTTGTGTGCTTGGCGAAGCCCTGTCGGAGTACTGCCTCTCCACCATCACCACGCCGTCGTGCTGCCGGTGGAGCTGTCTTCCTCAACCTCTCCTCCCCCCTTGCTGGATCAAGAAGGAGGAGACGTCTCCCGTCCCGTACGTGTGTTGAACGCGGAGGTGCTGTCCGTTCAACACTTGGTCATCGGTGATTCGAATCACGTCGAGTACGACTACATCATCACCTTGCAAGCTTCCGCACGCAATCTACAAGTGGTATGTAGATGCAAACTCTCTCCCTTGACTCGTTGCTTAGATGAACTCATAGATGGATCTTGGTGAAACCGTACGAAAAATTTTAATTTTCTGCAACGTTCCCCAACAGTGGCATCATGAGCTAGGTCTATGCATAGTTCTATTTGCACGAGTAGAACACAATTTTGTTGTGGGCGTGGATTTTGTCATCTTACTTGCCTCTACTAGTCTTTTCTTGCTCAACGGTATTGTGGGATGAAGCGGCCCGGACCAACCTTACACGTACGCTTATGTGAGACCGGTTCCACCGACTGACATGCACTAGTTGCATAAGGTGGCTGGCGGGTGTCTGTCTCTCCCACTTTAGTTGGAGCGGAATCGATGAACAGGGCCCTTATGAAGGGTAAATAGAAGTTGACAAAATCACGTTGTGGTGATTCGTAGGTAAGAAAACGTTCTTGCTAGAACCCAATTGCAGCCACGTAAAAGATGCAACAACAATTAGAGGACGTCTAACTTGTTTTTGCAGCGATTGATCATGTGATGTGATATGGCCAGAAGTTGTGATGAATGATGAATTGTGATGTATGAGATCATGTTCTTTGTAATAGGATTCACGACTTGCATGTCGATGAGTATGACAACCGACAGGAGCCATAGGAGTTGTCTTTATTTTTTGTATGACCTGCGTGTCATTGAAGAACGCCATGTAACTCACTTTACTTTATTGCTAAACGCGTTAGCCATAGAAGTAGAAGTAGTCGTTGGTGTGACAACTTCATGAAGACACGATGATGGAGATCATGATGATGGAGATCATGGTGTCAAGCCGGTGACAAGATGATCATGGAGCCCCGAAGATGAAGATCAATGGAGCTATATGATATTGGCCATATCATGTCACAACTATATAATTGCATGTGATGTTTATTATGTTTATGCATCTTGTTTACTTAGGACGACGGTAGTAAATAAGATGATCCCTTACAAAAATTTCAAGAAGTGTTCTCCCCTAACTGTGCACCGTTGCTACAGTTCGTCGCTTCTAAGCACCACGTGATGATCGGGTGTGATGGATTCTTACGTTCACATACAACGGGTGTAAGACAGTTTTACACAGCGAAAACACTTAGGGTTAACTTGACGAGCCTAGCATGTGCAGACATGGCCTCGGAACACGGAGACCGAAAGGTCGAACACGAGTCGTATGGAAGATACGATCAACATGAGAATGTTCACCGACGATGACTAGTCCGTCTCACGTGATGATCGGACACGGCCTAGTCGACTCGGATCGTGTAACACTTAGATGACTAAAGGGATGTCTAATCTGAGTGGGAGTTCATAATTTGATTAGAACTTAATTATCAGGAACTTAGTCTAAAACCTTTGCAAATATGTTTTGTAGATCAAATGGCCAACGCTCATGTCAACATGAACTTCAACGCGTTCCTAGAGAAAACCAAGCTGAAAGATGATGGCAGCAACTATACGGACTGGGTCCGGAACCTGAGGATCATCCTCATAGCTGCCAGGAAACAATATGTCCTAGAAGGACCGCTAGGTGACGCTCCCGTCCCAGAGAACCAAGACATTATGAATGCTTGGCAAACTCGCGCTGATGATTACTCCCTCGTTCAGTGCGGCATGCTTTACAGCTTAGAACCGGGGCTCCAAAAGCGTTTTGAGCATCACGGAGCATATGAGATGTTCGAAGAGCTGAAACTAGTTTTCCAAGCTCATGCTCGGGTCGAGAGATATGATGTCTCCGACAAGTTCTACAGTTGTAAGATGGAGGAAAACAGTTCTGTCAGTGAGCACATCCTGAAGATGTCTGGGTTGCACAACCGTATGACCCAGCTGAACATTAACCTCCCAGATGAGGCAGTCATTGACAGAATCCTCCAGTCGCTCCCACCAAGCTACAAGAGCTTTGTGATGAACTACAACATGCAGGGGATGGAAAAGACCATTCCTGAAGTGTTCTCGATGCTGAAGTCAGCAGAGGCTGAAATCAAGAAAGAACATCAAGTGTTGATGGTCAATAAGACCACTAAGTTCAAGAAGGGCAAGGGTAAGAAGAACTTCAAGAAGGACGGCAAAGATGTTGCCGCGCCTGGTAAGCCAGTTACCGGGAAGAAGTCAAAGAATGGATCCAAGCCTGAGACTGAGTGCTTTTATTGCAAGGGGAAGGGTCACTGGAAGCGGAACTGCCCCAAATACTTAGCGGATAAGAAGGCCGGCAAAACCAAAGGTATATTTGATATACATGTAATTGATGTGTACCTTACCAGTACTCGTAGTAACTCCTGGGTATTTGATACCGGTGCCGTTGCTCATATTTGTAACTCACAGCAGGAGCTGCGGAATAAACGGAGACTGGCGAAGGACGAGGTGACGATGCGCGTCGAGAATGGTTCCAGAGTCGATGTGATCGCCGTCGGCACGCTGCCTCTACATTTACCTACGGGATTAGTTTTGAACCTTAATAATTGTTATTTAGTGCCAAGTTTGAGCATGAACATTGTATCTGGATCTCGTTTAATACGAGATGGTTACTCATTTAAGTCTGAGAATAATGGTTGTTCGATTTATATGAGAGATATGTTTTATGGTCATGCTCCAATGGTCAATGGTTTATTCTTAATGAATCTCGAGCGTAATATTACACATGTTCATAGTGTAGATGCCAAAAGATTTAAAGTTGATAACGATAGTCCCACATACTTGTGGCACTGCCGCCTTGGTCACATTGGTGTCAAGCGCATGAAGAAGCTCCATGCCGATGGACTTTTAGAGTCTCTTGATTATGAATCGTTTGACACATGCGAACCATGCCTTTCGGGCAAAATGACCAAGACTCCGTTCTCCGGAACAATGGAGCGAGCAACCAACTTGTTGGAAATCATACATACCGATGTGTGCGGTCCAATGAGCGTTGAGGCTTGCGGAGGATATCGTTATGTTCTCACTCTCACAGATGACTTGAGTAGATATGGGTATGTCTACTTAATGAAACACAAGTCTGAGACCTTTGAAAAGTTCAAGGAATTTCAGAATGAGGTAGAGAATCAACGTGACCGAAAGATAAAATTCTTACGATCAGATCGTGGAGGAGAATACTTAAGTCACGAATTTGGTACACACTTAAGGAAATATGGAATCGTTTCACAACTCACGCCGCCTGGAACACCTCAGCGAAATGGTGTGTCCGAACGTCGTAATCGCACCCTATTGGATATGGTGCGGTCTATGATGTCTCTTACCGATTTACCGCTATCATTTTGGGGATACGCTCTAGAGACAGCTACATTCACTTTAAATAGGGCACCGTCTAAATCCGTTGAGACGACACCGTATGAATTATGGTTTGGAAAGAAACCTAAGCTGTCGTTTCTAAAAGTTTGGGGATGCGATGCTTATGTCAAGAAACTTCAACCTGAAAATCTCGAACCCAAGTCGGAAAAATGCGTATTCATAGGATACCCTAAGGAAACTGTCGGGTATACCTTCTACTTAAGATCCGAAGGCAAGATCTTTGTTGCCAAGAACGGATGCTTTCTGGAAAAAGAGTTTCTCTCGAAAGAAGTAAGTGGGAGGAAAGTAGAACTCGATGAAGTACTACCTCTTGAGCGGGAAAGTGGCGCAGCGCAGGAAACCGTTCCTGTGATGCCCACACCAACTAAAGAGGAAAACAATGATGATGATCAAGGTACTTCGGATCAAGTTACTGCTGAACTTCGTAGGTCCACAAGGACACGTTCCGCACCAGAGTGGTACGGCAACCCTGTCCTGGAAATCATGTTGTTAGACAACAATGAACCTTCGAACTATGAAGAAGCGATGGCGGGCCCGGATTCCAACAAATGGCTTGAAGCCATGAAATCCGAGATAGAATCCATGTATGAAAACAAAGTATGGACTTTGACAGACTTGCCCGATGATCAGCGAGCGATAGAAAACAAATGGATCTTTAAGAAGAAGACAGACGCGGATGGTAATGTCACCGTCTATAAAGCTCGACTTGTCACTAAGGGTTATCGACAGGTTCAAGGGATTGACTACGACGAGACATTCTCTCCCGTAGCGAAGCTAAAGTCCGTCTGAATCATGTTAGCAATTGCCGCATACTATGATTATGAGATATGGCAGATGGATGTCAAAACAGCATTCCTTAACGGGCATCTTAAGGAAGAACTGTATATGATGCAGCCGGAAGGTTTTGTCGATCCTCGGAACGCTAACAAAGTATGCAAGCTCCAGCGATCCATTTATGGACTGGTGCAAGCATCTCGGAGTTGGAACATTCGCTTTGATGAGATGATCAAAGCGTTTGGGTTTATGCAGACTTATGGAGAAGCCTGCGTTTACAAGAAAGTGAGTGGGAGCTCTGTAGCATTTCTCATATTATATGTAGATGACATACTCTTGATGGGAAATAATATAGAATTTCTGGACAGCATTAAGGCCTACTTGAATAAGTGTTTTTCAATGAAGGACCTTGGAGAAGCTGCTTATATATTAGGCATCAAGATCTATAGAGATAGATCGAGACACCTCATAGGTCTTTCACAAAGCACATACCTTGATAAGATTTTGAAGAGGTTCAAAATGGATCAGTCCAAGAAGGGGTTCTTGCCTATGTTACAAGGTGTGAGACTGAGCTCGGCTCAGTCACCGACCACGGCAAAAGATAAAGAAGAGATGAGTGTCATCCCCTATGCTTCAGCCATAGGATCTATTATGTATGCCATGCTGTGTACCAGACCCGATGTAAACCTTGCCGTAAGTTTGGTAGCAAGATACCAAAGTAATCCCGGCAAGGAACACTGGACAGCGGTCAAGAATATCCTAAAGTACCTGAAAAGGACGAAGGACATGTTTCTCGTTTATGGAAGAGACGAAGAGCTCGTCGTAAAGGGTTACGTCGACGCTAGCTTCGACTCAGATCTGGATGACTCTAAGTCACAAACCGGATACGTGTATATGTTGAATGGTGGAGCAGTAAGCTGGTGCAGCTGCAAGCAGAGCGTCGTGGCGGGATCTACGTGTGAAGCGGAGTACATGGCAGCCTCGGAGGTAGCGCATGAAGAGATTTGGGTGAAGGAGTTCATCACCGACCTAGGAGTCATACCCAATGCGTCGGGGCCGATCAAACTCTTCTGTGACAACACTGGAGCTATTGCCCTCGCCAAGGAGCCCAGGTTTCACAAGAAGACCAGGCACATCAAGCGTCGTTTCAACTCCATCCGTGAAAATGTTCAAGATGGAAACTTAGAGATTTGCAAAGTGCACACGGATCTGAATGTCGCAGATCCGCTGACTAAACCTCTCTCGCGTGCAAAACATGATCAACACCAGAACTCTATGGGTGTTCGATTCATCACAATGTAACTAGATTGGTGACTCTAGTGCAAGTGGGAGACTGTTGGAAATATGCCCTAGAGGCAATAAAAAAGTATTATTATATTTCAATGTTCATGATAAATGTCTTTTATTCATGCTATAACTGTATTATCCGGAAATCGTAATACACGTGTGAATACTTAGACCACAATATGTCCCTGGTGAGCCTCTAGTTGACTAGCTCGTTGTGATCAACAGATAGTCATGGTTTCCTGACTATGGACATTGGATGTCGTTGATAACGGGATCACATCATTAGGAGAATGATGTGATGGACAAGACCCAATCCTAAGCATAGCATAAAAGATCGTGTAGTTCGTTTTGCTAGAGCTTTGCCAGTGTCAAGTATCTCTTCCTTCGACCATGAGATTGTGTAACTCCCGGATACCGTAAGAGTGCCTTGGGTGTATCAAACGTCACAACGTAACTGGGTGACTATAAAGGTGCATTACAGGTATCTCCGAAAGTAGTTGTTGGGTTGACACGGATCGAGACTGGGATTTGTCACTCCGTATGACGGAGAGGTATCTCTGGGCCCACTCGGTAATGCATCATCATTATGAGCTCAATGTGACCAAGGTGTTGGACACGGGATCATGCATTACGGTACGAGTAAAGTGACTTGCCGGTAACGAGACTGAACAAGGTATTGGGATACCGACGATCGAGTCTCGGGCAAGTAACGTACCGATTGACAAAGGGAATTGCATACAGGGTTTTGATCGAATCCTCGACATAGTGGTTCATCCGATGACAACATCGAGGAGCATGTGGGAGCCATCATGGGTATCCAGATCCCGCTGTTGGTTATTGACTGAGAGCGTCTCGGTCATGTCTGCATGTCTCCCGAACCCGTAGGGTCTACACACTTAAGGTTCGGTGACGCTAGGGTTATTAGGAAGACTAGTATGTGACTACTGAATGTTGTTCGGAGTCCCGGATGGGATCCTGGACATCACGAGGAGATCCGGAAGGGTCCGGAGGTAAAGATTTATATATGGGAAGTTGTCAAACGGACACCGGGAAGTTTCGGGGTCATACCGGTATTGTACCGGGGCCACCGGAAGGGTTCCGGGGGTCCACCGGGAGGGGCCACCCCTCCCGGGGGGCCACATGGGCTGCGTGGGGCAGGGAGCCAGCCCCTGGTGGGCTGGCCGCACCCCCCTCCCTTGGGCCCATGCGCCTAGGGTTGAGGGGGAACCCTAGAGGGGGCGCCCCCCTTGGCTTGGGGGGCAAGCCACCCTCTCCCCTCTCCCCTAGGCCGCCGCACGCCCCCTAGATGGGTTCTAGGGGGCCGGCCCCCTTCTCCCTTCCCCCTATAAATAGAGGGGTGATGGGAGGGCAGCCGCACCACCCTCCAAGGCGCAGCCCTCCCCTCCCCAACACCTCTCCTCCTCCGTTGTGTGCTTGGCGAAGCCCTGTCGGAGTACTGCCTCTCCACCATCACCACGCCGTCGTGCTGCCGGTGGAGCTGTCTTCCTCAACCTCTCCTTCCCCCTTGCTGGATCAAGAAGGAGGAGACGTCTCCCGTCCCGTACGTGTGTTGAACGCGGAGGTGCTGTCCGTTCAGCACTTGGTCATCGGTGATTCGAATCACGTCGAGTACGACTACATCATCACCTTGCAAGCTTCCGCACGCAATCTACAAGTGGTATGTAGATGCAAACTCTCTCCCTTGACTCGTTGCTTAGATGAACTCATAGGTGGATCTTGGTGAAACCGTAGGAAAAATTTTAATTTTCTGCAACGTTCCCCAACATTTGTAGGGATAGCTTTCTTTGGCCATGTTATTTTGAGAAGACATAATTGCTTTGTTAGTATGCTTGAAGTATTTTTTTATGTCAACATGAACTTTTGTCTTGAATCTTTTGAATCTGAATATTCATACCACAATTAAGAAGATTTACATTGAAATTATTCCAAGTAGCACTCCGCATCAAAAATTCTGTTTTTATCATTTACCTACTCCAGGATGAGCAGGAATTAAGCTTGGGGATGCTTGATACGTCTCCAACGTATCTATAATTTTTGATTGCTCCATGCTATATTATCTACTGTTTTGGACTATATTGGGCTTTATTATCCACTTTTAGATTATTTTTGGGACTAACCTATTAACCGGAGGCCCAGCCCAGAATTGTTGTTTTTTGCCTGTTTTAGGGTTTCGAAGAAAAGGAATATCAAACGGAGTCCAAACAGAATGAAACCTTCGGGAACGTGATTTTCTCACTGAATACAACTCAGGAGACTTGGACCCTACGTCAAGCCAATTAACAGGAGGCCACGAGGTAGGGGGGCGCGCCTGCCCCCCTAGGCGCGCCCTCCACCCTCATGGGCCCCCTGTTGCTCCACCGACGTACTTCTTCCTCCTATATATATCCACGTGCCCCCAAACGATCAGATACGGAGCCAAAAACCTAATTCCACTGCTGCAACTTTCTGTATCCATGAGATCCCAACTTGGTGCCTGTTCCGGAGCTCCGCCGGAGGGGCCATCGATCACGGAGGGCTTCTACATCATCATCCAAGCCCCTCCGATGAAGTGTGAGTAGTTTACTTCAGACCTACGGGTCCATAGTTAGTAGCTAGATGGCTTCTTCTCTCTTTTTGGATCTCAATACAATGTTCTCCCCCTCTCTCGTGGAGATCTATTCGATGTAATCTTCTTTTTGTGGTGTGTTTGTTGAGACCGATGAATTGTGGGTTTATGATCAAGTCAATCAATGAATAATATTTGAATCTTCTTTGAATTCTTTTATGTATGATTGGTTATCTTTGCAAGTCTCTTCGAATTATCAGTTTGGTTTGGCCTACTATATTGGTTTTTCTTGCCATGGGAGAAGTGCTTAGCTTTGGGTTCGATCTTGTGGTGTCCTTTCCCAGTGACAGAAGGGGCAGCAAGGCACGTATTGTATCGTTGCCATCGAGGATAACAAGATAGGGTTTTTATCATATTGCATGAAACTATACATGTACATCATGTCATCTTCCTTAAGGCGTTACTCTATTTTTAACTTAATACTCTAGATGCATGCTGGATAGCGGTTGATGAGTGGAGTAATAGTAGTAGATGCAGGCAGGAGTCGGTCTACTTGTCTCGGACGTGATGCCTATATACATGATCATACCTAGATATTCTCATAACTATGCTCAATTATGTCAATTTCTCAACAGTAATTTGTTCACCCACCGTAGAATAATTATGCTCTTGAGAGAAGCCACTAGTGAAACCTATGGCCTCCGGGTCTCTTTCTCATCATATCAATCTCCATCACTTTATTATTGCTTTGCTTTTACTTTGCCTTTTACTTTTTACTTTGCATCTCTATACCAAAAATACCAAAAATATTATTTATCATCTCTATCAGATCTCACTTTCAGAAGTGACCGTGAAGGGATTGACAACCCCTAAGCGCATTGGTTGCATTGAGCTATTGTTTTTGTGCAGGTACAAGGGACTCACGCGTAGCCTCGTACTGGATTGATACTTGGTTCTCAAAAACTGAGGGAAATAATTACGCTACTTTGCTGCATCATCCTCTCCTCTTCGGGGAAATCCAACGCAGTGCTCAAGAGGTAGCATCGGACACACCATCACACTATGGTGTTCCAGGCGGCATTAGTTGTGAAACAATGTCCACAATGTCTTAGTTGTGTACCAAACACGTAACTCAGTTATTCATCTCTATGATCATATCATAGACATTTTATCCTCTTGTCACGACGATCTTCAACTTCACTCTGAAATTACTTGAACCTTTCAATAATTCAGACTTGTCTTTCATCAAGTAAATATACTTAGAATGTACTCAAATCATCTGTGAAGTAAGAGCATAATGATATTCACTGCGTGCCTCAGCACTCATTGGATTGCACACATCAAATGTATTACTTCCAACAAGTTGCTCTCTTGTTTCAACTCACTGAAAACGAGGCCTTTCAGTTATCTTGCCCATGTGGTATGATTTGCATGTCTCAAGTGATTCAAAATCAAGTGAGTCCAAACGATCCATCTGCATGGATTTTCTTCATGCGTATAAACCAATAGACATGGTTCGCATGTCTCAAAGTTTTCAAAAAACGAGTGAGTCCAAAGATCCATCAACATGGAGCTTCTTCATGAATTTTATACCAATATGACTCAAATGGCAGTGCCACAAGTATGTGGTACTATCATTACTATCTTATATCTTTTGGCATGAACATGTGTATCACTACGATCAAGATTCAATGAACCATTCATTTTAGGTGCAAGACCATTGAAGGTATTATTCAAATAAACAGAGTAACCATTATTCTCCTTAAATGAATAACGGTATTATGATAAACATAGTCCAATCATGTCTATGCTCAACGCAAACACCAAATAACAATTATTTAGGTTTAACACCAATCTCGATGGTAGAGGGAGCATGCGATGATTGATCACATCAACCTTGGAAACACTTCCAACACATATCGTCATCTCACCTTCACCTAGTCTCCGTTTATTTCGTAGCTTTTTATTTCGAGTTACTACCACTTAGCAACCGAACCGATATTTAATACCCTGGTGCTACTAGGAGTACTAGTAAAGTACACATTATAATGTATATCCAATATACTTCTATCGGCCTTGCCAGCCTTCTCATCTACCAAGCATCTCGGGTAGTTCTGCTTCAGTGACCATTCCCCTCATTTCAGAAGCACTTAGTCTCGGGTTTGGGTTCAACCTTGGGTTTCTTCACTAGAGCAGCAACGGATTTGCCATTTCATGAAGTATCCCTTTCTTGCCCTTGCCCTTCTTGAAACTACTGGTTTTACTAACCATCAACAATTGATGCTCGTATTTGATTTCTACTTTTGTGGTGTCGCAAATAGCTCAAGGATCATCATATCTATCCCTGATATGTTATAGTTCATCATGAAGCTCTAGTAGCTTGGTGGCAGTGACTTTGGAGAACCATCACTATCTCATCTGGAAGACTAACTCCCACTCAATTCAAGCGATTGTAGTACTCATACAATCTGAGCACATGCTCAATGATTGAGCTTTTCTCCTTACTTTGCAGGCTTAAGAAACTTGTTAGAGGTCTCATACCTCTTGACGTGGGCACTAGCCTGAAATCCCAACTTCAGTCCTTGGAACATCTCATATGTTCTGCGATGTTTCAAAAACGTCTTTGGTACCTCAATTCTAAACCGTTTAGCACTACGCACTGAACTATCATGTAGTCATCAAAACGTGCATGTCAGATGTTCGCAACATCCAAAACTGACGCTCGAGGTTCAGCACACTGAGCGGTGCATTAAGTACATAATCCTTCTGTGCAGCAATGAGGACAATCCTCAATTTACGGACCCGGTCCACATAATTGCTACTGTCAACTCTCAACTAAATTTTCTCTAGGAACATATCTAAAACAGTAGAACCAAAGCGTGAGCTACGACATAATTTACGAAAGACCTTTTGACTATGTCCATGATAATTAAGTTCATCTAATCAAATTATTTAATGAACTCCCACTCAGATAGACATCCCTCTAGTCATCTAAGTGATACATGATCCGGAGTCAACTAGACCGTGTCCGATCATCACGTGAGACGGACTAGTCATCATCGGTGAACATCTTCATGTTGATCGTATCCACTATACGACTCATGTTCAACCTTTCAGTCTCTTGTGTTCCGAGGCCATATCTGTACATGCTAGGCTCGTCAAGTCAACCTAAGTGTTTTGCATGTGTAAATCTGGCTTACACCCATTGTATGCGAACATTAGAATCTATCACACCCGATCATCACGTGGTGCTTTGAAACAACGAACTTTCACAACGGTGCACAGTTAGGGGGAACACTTTCTTGAAATTTTATGAGGGATCATCTTATTTATGCTACCGTCGTTCTAAGCAAATAAGATGTAAACATGACAAACATCACATGCAAATCATAGAGTGACATGATATGGCCAATATCATCTCGCGCCTTTGATCTTCATCTTTGAGGCGCGGCATGATCACCTTCGTCACTTGCATGACACCATGATCTCCATCATCTCTTCATGAAGTTGTCTCGCCAACTGTTACTTCTACTACTATGGCTAACGGTTAGAAATAAAGTAAAGTAATTACATGGTGTTTTCAATGACATACATGTCATACAATAAATTAAGACAACTCCTATGGCTCCTGCCGGTTGTCATACTCATCGACATGCAAGTCGTGATTCCTATTACAAGAACACGATCAATCTCATACATCACATATATATAATTCATCACATCATTTTGGCCATATCACATCACATAGCACACCCTGCAAAAACAAGTTAGACGTCCTCTAATTGTTGTTGCATGTTTTACGTGGCTGCTATGGGTTTTTAGCAAGAACGTTTCTTACCTACACAAAAGCCACAATGTGATTTGCCAATTTCTATTTACCCTTCACAAGGACCCTTTTCATCGTATCCGATCCGACTAAAGTGGGAGAGACGGACACCCACTAGCCACCTTATGCAACTAGTGCATGTCAGCCGGTGGAACCTATCTCACGTAAGCGTACATGTAAGGTCGGTCCGGGCCGCTTCATCCCACGATGCCGCCGAATCAAGACTAGTAACGGCAAGTAAATTGACAAAATCGACGCCCACAACAACTTGTGTTTTACTCGTGCATAGAAACTACACATAGACCTAGCTCATGATGCCACTATTGGGGATCGTTACAGAAGTTAAAAAATTTCTACGCATCACCAAGATTAATCTATGGAGAGACTAGCAACGAGAGAGAGGGGAGTGAATCTTCATACCCATGAAGATCACAATGCGGAAGCGTTACAAGAACGTGGATGAAGGAGTCGTACTCGTAGCCATTCATATCGCGGTTGATTTCGATCTAAGCGTCGAACAACGGCGCCTCCGCGTTCAACACACGTATAGGCCGGGGACGTCTCCTCCTTCTTGATCCAGCAAGGGGAGAGGAGTGTTGGGGAACGTAGTAATTTCAAAAAAAATTCCTACGCACATGCAAGATCATGGTGATGCATAGCAACGAGAGGGGAGAGTATTGTCTACGTACCCTCATAGACCGAAAGCGGAAGCGTTAGCACAACACGATTGATGTAGTCGTACGTCTTCACGATCCGACCGATCCAAGTACCGAACGCACGGCACCTCCGAGTTCAGCACACGTTCAGCTTGATGACGTCCCGCGAACTCCAATCCAGTAGAGCTTCACAGAAGAGTTCCGTCAGCACGATGGCGTGGTGACGATAATGATGTTCTACCGTCGCAGGGCTTTGCCTAAGCACCGCTACGATATGATCGAGGTGGATTATGGTGGAAGGTGGCACCGCACACGGCTAAGAGGTCAAGAGATCAATTGTTTTGTCTTTGGGGTGCCTCCTGCCCCCGTATATAAAGGAGTGGAGGAGGGGGAGGGCTGGCCCTCTCTATGGCGCACCCTAGGGGAGTCCTACTCCCACCGGGAGTAGGATTCCCCCTTTCCTAGTAGAACTAGGAGCCCTTCCAAGTAGTAGGAGCAGGAGGGAAGGAAAGGGAAGGGAAAAGGAGAAGGAAGGAAGGGGGCGCCCCCCCTCCCTAGTCCAATTTGGACCAGCCCATGGGGAGGGGTGCGACCACCCTTTGAGGCCTTTCTATCCTTTCCCGTATGGCCCATTAAGGCCCAATACGAATTCCCGTAACTCCCGGTACTCCCGAAAATACCCGAATCACTCGGAACCTTTCCGATGTCCGAATATAGTCATCCAATATATCGATCTTTACGTCTCGACCATTTCGAGACTCCTCGTCATGTCCCCGATCTCATCCGGGACTCCGAACTCCTTCGGTACATCAAAACACATAAACTCATAATATAACCGTCATCGAATTTTAAGCGTGCGGACCCTACGGGTTCGAGAACTATGTAGACATGACCGAGACACGTCTCCGATCAATAACCAATAGCGGAACCTGGATGCTCATATTGGCTCCTACATATTCTACGAAGATCTTTATCGGTCAAACTGCATAACAACATACGTTGTTCCCTTTGTCATCGGTATGTTACTTGCCCGAGATTCGATCGTCGGTATCTCAATACCTAGTTCAATCTCGTTACCGGCAAGTCTCTTTACTCGTTCCGTAACACATCATCCCGCAACTAACTCATTAGTTGCAATGCTTGCAAGGCTTATAGTGATGTGCATTACCGAGTGGGCCCAGAGATACCTCTCCGACAATCGGAGTGACAAATCCTAATCTCGAAATACGCCAACCCAACAAGTACCTTCGGAGACACCTGTAGAGCACCTTTATAATCACCCAGTTACGTTGTGACGTTTGGTAGCACACAAAGTGTTCCTCCGATAAACGGGAGTTGCATAATCTCATAGTCATAGGAACATGTATAAGTCATGAAGAAAGCAATAGCAACAAACTAAACGATCAAGTGCTATGCTAACGGAATGGGTCAAGTCAATCACATCATTCTCTAATGATGTGATCCCGTTAATCAAATGACAACTCATGTCTATGGCTAGGAAACTTAACCATCTTTGATTCAACGAGCTAGTCAAGTAGAGGCATACTAGTGACATACTGTTTGTCTATGTATTCACACATGTATTATGTTTCCGGTTAATACAATTCTAGCATGAATAATAAACATTTATCATGATATAAGGAAATAAATAATAACTTTATTATTGCCTCTAGGGCATATTTCCTTCAAGGAGAAGTTGAGGGAGAGCTCCGGCAGCACGACGGCATGGTGGTGGAGCTTGCAGTTCTCCGGCAGGGCTTCGCCAAGCACTATTACTACGGAGGTGTTGGGTAGGGAGAGGGCTGCGCCAGGGGAAGGGGTGCGGCTTGTTGGGGAACGTAGCAGAATTTAAAATTTTCTACGCATCACCAAGATCAATCTATGGAGTTATCTAGCAACGAGGGAAAGGGGAGTGCATCTACATACCCTTGTAGATCGCGAGCGGAAGCGTTCAAGAGAACGGGGTTGATGGAGTCGTACTCGTCGTGATCCAAATCACCGATGACCTAGCGCCGAACGGACGGCACCTCCGCGTTCAACACACGTACGGTTGGGAAGACGTCTCCTCCAACTTGATCCAGCAAGGGGGAAGGAGAGGTTGATGGAGATCCAGCAACACGACGGCGTGGTGGTGGAAGCAACGGTGATCTCGGCAGGGCTTCGCCAAGCTTAGCGAGAGGGAGAGGTGTCACGGGAGGGAGAGGGAGGCGACAGGGGCTAGGGTGCGGCTGCCCTCCCTCCCCCCACTATATATAGGACCCCTAGGGGCGCGCCGGCCCTAGGAGATCCAATCTCCAAGGGGGGCGGCGGCCAAGCGGGGTGGCTTGCCCCCCAAGCCAAGTGGGGCGCCCCCCACCTCTAGGGTTTCCAACCCTAGGCGCAGGGGGAGGCCCAAGGGTGGCGCACTAGCCCACCAGGGGCTGGTTCCCTTCCCCACTTCAGCCCATGGGGCCCTCAGGGATAGGTGGCCCCACCCGATGGACCCCCGGGACCCTTCCGGTGGTTCCGGTACAATACCGGTGACCCCCGAAACTTTCCCGATGGCCGAAACTGGACTTCCTATATATAATTCTTCACCTACGGACCATTACGGAACTCGTCGTGACGTCCGGGATCTCATCCGGGACTCCGAACAACTTTGGGTTTGCTGCATACTAATATCCCAACAACCCTAGCGTCACCGAACTTTAAGTGTGTAGACCCTACGGGTTCGGGAGACACGCAGACATGACCGAGATGACTCTCCGGTCAATAACCAACAGCGGGATTTGGATACCCATGTTGTCTCCCACATGCTCCTCAATGATCTCATCGGATGAACCATGATGTCGAGGATTCAATCAATCCTGTATACAATTCCCTTTGTTAATCGGTACGTTACTCGCCCGAGACTCGATTGTCGGTATCCCAATACCTCATTCAATCTCGTTACCGGAAAGTCACTTTACTCGTACCGTAATGCATGATCCCGTGATCAACCACTTGGTCACATTGAGCTCATTATGATGATGCATTACGGAGTGGGCCCAGAGATACCTCTCCGTCATACGGAGTGACAAATCCCAGTCTCGATTCGTGCCAACCCAACAGACACTTTCGGAGATACCCGTAATGCACCTTTATAGTCACCCAGTTACGTTGTGACGTTTGGCACACCCAAAGCACTCCTACGGTATCCGGGAGTTGCACAATCTCATGGTCTAAGGAAATGATACTTGACATTTGGAAAAGCTATAGCAAACGAACTATATGATCTTTGAGCTAAGCTTAGGATTGGGTCTTGTCCATCACATCATTCTCCTAATGATGTGATCCCGTTATCAATTACATCTAATGTCCATAGTCAGGAAACCATGACTATCTTTTGATCAACGAGCTAGTCAACTTGAGGCTCACTAGGGACGTGTTGTGGTCTATGTATTCACACATGTATTACGATTTCCGGATAACACAATTATAGCACGAACAATAGACAATTATCATGAACAAGGAAATATAATAATAACCATTTTATTATTGCCTCTAGGGCATATTTCCAACAGTCTCCCACTTGCACTAGAGTCAATAATCTAGTTACATTGTGATGAACCGAACACCCATAGAGTTCTGGTTTTGATCGTGTTTTGCTCTAGGGAGAGGTTTAGTCAATGGATCTGCTACATTCAGGTCTGTATGTACTTTACAAATATCTATGTCTCCATTTTGAACACTTTCACGAATGGAGTTGAAGCGACGCTTGATATGCCTGGTCTTCCTATGAAACCTGGGCTCCTTGGCAAGGGCAATAGCTCGAGTGTTGTCACAGAAGAGAGTCATCAGGCCCAACGCATTGGGAATGACTCCTAGGTCGGTAATGAACTCCTTCACCCAGATTGCTTCTTGTGCTGCCTCCGAGGCTGCCATGTACTCCGCTTCACATGTAGATCCCGCCACAACGCTTTGCTTGCAACTGCATCAGCTTACTGCCCCACCATTCAAAATATACACGTATCCGGTTTGTGACTTAGAGTCATCCAGATCTATGTCAAAGCTAGCATCGACATAACACTTTACGACGAGCTCTTCGTCACCTCCATAAACGAGAAACATATCCTTAGTCCTCTTTAGGTACTTCAGGATATTCTTGACCGCTGTCCAGTGTTCCATGCCGGGATTACTTTGGTACCTTCCTACCAAACTTACGGCAAGGTTTACATCAGGTCTGGTACACATCATAGCATACATGATAGACCCTATGGCCGAGGCATAGGGGACGACACTCATCTTTTCTCTATCTTCTGCCGTGGTCGGGCATTGAGCCGTGCTCAATCTCGTACCTTGCAACACATGCAAGAACTCCTTCTTTGACTGATCCATATCGAACTTCTTCAATATCTTGTCAAGGTACGTACTCTGTGAAAGACCAATGAGGCGTATCGATCTATCTCTATAGATCTTGATGCCTAATATGTAAGCAGCTTCTCCAAGATCCTTCATTGAAAAACACTTGTTCAAGTAGGCCTTTATGCTTTCCAAGAATTCTATATCATTTCCCATCCTCAATATGTCATCCACATACAATATGAGAAATGCTACAGAGCTCCCACTCACTTTCTTGTAATTGCAGGCTTCTCCATAAGTCTGCATAAACCCAAACACTTTGATCATCTCATCAAAACAAATGTTCCAACTCCGAGATGCTTGCACCAGCCCATAGATCAAGCATTGGAGCTTGCACACCTTGTCAGTATTCTTAGGATCGACAAAACCTTCCGGCTGCATCATATACAATTCTTCCTTAAGGAAACTGTTGGAGTAATGGGCCACGGGTAGGCTAACCCAGGCCCAGAACCTTTCAAGACATCGGGGCAGGCTGCACCCCTCAAGACCCTAGGACGAAGAGCCTCCTTCTGAGAGTCAGCTGCGAGGCAGCCAACTGCCCACTCGCGGCCGAGTCCCGAGGACGACTTCAGGATGAGCCGACTCCTGACTGGCGACTTCCAGAGAAGCCAACCATGGGGAGTCGGCCCGCGACGCCAACAACTCCCATGCTCTCATAAAGAGGGACGGGACGGGGAGTGGCCACAGTAAGGCCCACTCCCACCTTTTTCCAAGGGCAGGCGTGGCCACAGTACGCCATACCCGCGGAGATCTCCGCCCGGCGCGACACTGTTGCCATGCAGGCCCTGATGCCAGCCCCAGTGGGCTGAGTCCTGTGCCCACGACGGCCTGCTAGTACGACCCAGGGACGACGGGTCCCACCAGTCGGCGGGCGTACGGAAGACGGCGAGAGCGCCACCAGTCGGCCCAGTTGGGAGTCGCCCCCCAGGAGTCGGCCGGCCCCTCCCACGGGCCCCGCGCGCCATTAACCAGACGCGACAGGGAGTGGCCACAGTGATCGCCCGCCAGACGGCGGAGCTGTCGCCACGACCCCATGACCGAGCCCGCGTCATTAGAGGCACGGCTACAGTAATCTACAGCCAGCAAGACCCGCTCGCGGCGGACGCGGCCTGTCGGCTCCGTACCGAGCCAGTCGGCGGGCCCCAGGAGTCGGCGGATAAGACGGCGGCCAGAGAGACTGACGGTTGGGCCTGCGTCCAGCCAGATTACCATTGTACCCCTAGGGGGTAGGCCTATATAAACCCCCCAGGGCACCCATGCAAAGGGTTGGAATCCACCCTCCGCTCCTCGCGATCAGCCTCGATAGCTTGATTGGCGGCCTCGGAATGGCCGAGGAAGAAGTCTGCCAAGACGAAAATAATGAAGAACAAGTCAAAAAACCAGGAGTCGGCTCGACCTATAGTCGGCGGCTCGAAGAAGAAAAGCAAAGAAGCTCACCGTCGACGAGGTCCTCGATCTCGTGGAAGCCGGAGGGCAGCATTGCCTCCTTGTCAGTCCAGGAGGAGCGCTCGCTCGCGAACTCAGCCAGGAGGGCGGCCTTCTCTTCTTCCGCCTCCTTCTGCGTCTTCTTAAGCAGCTACTTCTGCTCTGCCAATTATGCGGCCAACAGATCACGCTCTGCGGCGAGCTTGCTGCACTCCTCCCCCTTGGCGCGTAACGGGGTGTTGGCTTCGCTCAACTGCTGTTGAAGAGTGGCGTTGGCCTCTGAAGAGAAAGAAGAAAGAAGGCGTTAAGTCATCAACAAAGAAGGTCGCCGGGGAGATCCGGCCCGACTGCTCAGCAGTCGGCCCAAATCTCAGGGACTACAGCCCGCGGGTGCGCCAGCGCGCCCCTGCAAAGAAGAAAAAGGACTCACTCCGGCTCTCCGACAAGTCGGCGGTCCGCTTGCCCAGCTCTTCAACGTTGCGGTTGAAGGCGGTGACATGGAGGTTGTGATAGTCCTGCGACAAGTATTTCAGACAAAAGTTAGTACCCGGAACTCACCAATTGGAGTTCCGGGCCGCCTGCTCAGCAGCCGGCCCGAAACTCGGGGACTACACCCAGTGGGTGCGATGGCGCGCCCACACAGAGAGGAACAAGAAAACAAAGACAAAGGAGAAAGCATACCCGGATGGCTGCCCACGACGCCAGGTGTGCCTTGGTGCAGTTTTGGATAGCGTCGCTCTCAGCTTTGTCTAGACATCCAGAAGCGCCTGGTTCAGCGGGCCTGTGTCGCCTCCTCGCACCCACCCAATGGGCGCGGCGCTCGTCGCTTCGGCGTCTGGGATCGTCAAGCTAGCGGTGCCGGTCTCCAAGGGTCGTGGCGCCGAAGTCGCCTTCTCAAGACGGCGACGCATTGGCGAGCCGACTTGAAGGAGTAGCCTTGACACGGCCTCGTCATCAGTCGGCGGCAAGGGCGGGTCCGCCGGCTGTTTGCCTTGCGCTCTCCTAGACGGCGGCGGGGGCGGCAGTGGCGGCACGACCGCGTCCAGCATGGAGGCGTCGCCGCCGCCCCTCTCCATGATCGGGAACTCGCCGCCGGCTTCCCCTGACTGCCCCGTGAACTCCGGGGGCGGCGGCGCAGAGTTCAGAGGGGTAACGAACACCGCCGACCGCTGGTGCGCGACTTCCTTAGCCTATCGCCTTGCCGCGACGGCGGTCTCGGCCTCCTCCAGCTTTTTCAGGGCGGAGGCCTCCGCCTTCTCAGCCTCCGCTTTCTTCAGGCGGGCGGCCTCTTCCTCCTCGCGCTTCTCCTGCGCGTTCTGCTCCGTCGCCTCCCGGAGGTCGGCGGCGGCCGAGGTCAATCCGCCGAGTAGTGGCAAACGTCTCCGCCGACCTCATAATGGAGGCGGCGGCAACCCTCTCAAGAGTGAGGGGAGCCCTGAAGCGAGGGAAGCATATGAAAGACTCAGACAAGATCAACAAAGAGAAAATAAAGATAAGGGACGGAGGCGCTTACGCAGAGACCAGCGGCGGTTTCTTCACTTCCTTGCGGAAGTGGTTGGCTTTCGCGGCCGCCTCTTCCCGCTTGGTCGCGGCGGCCGCTCCCTTAAACATCTTCGACCGGCCACCAAGTGTACTCGGCCCGGCCCGTCGCTTCTTCGCGCCGCCTTGAGTGTCCAAGACGGCGGAGGAACTCGCGCTTGGCTGGCCAGCCTTTGGCTGGTGACGCGGGGCGACTTCCCCCTCAGCATCGTCATCAGGCCAGTCGGCGAAAGTGGCCGTTGGCCTGAAGCCGCTTGCTTCTCCTCCTCCTCCCTCAGCGTCGGCCTCCATAGTCGCCGCCCCCAAGTCAGTATCGTCGACGTCGCTCTCCGTCCGATCGAGGACAAACTGACGAGCCGACTATGTGGTGCCGGCCGAAGGATGGATGAGAGGGTTCTGATTCAAAAACAAAAAAGGTCAGACTGGACAAGTCGGACTCGGCAACTAAAGAAACAGAAGAAGAAGGAAGACGACTTACAATAGGCGGGGGGTTGGCGCGTGAGTATGGCTCCTTGCCGAACCGCCAATCCACCGTGAGACTGCAGTTCATGATGTAGTTCACCGTGTCCGCCACCTCCGCGTGAGGCATGTCCTTGGAGCACATCCGACTCGGGTCCCGATGACCTCTCATCTGGCAGATTAGGTGAGGTCGGCCTTGGAGTGGGAGGACTCGGCGCGCCACAAAGGCGGCCAGCAAGTCGGCCCCGGTCAAGCCCTCCGACTGCGTCAGCACTCGGAGTCGCCCGACGGCGGTGGTGCCAGCAGGAGACAACGACCTGGCTCGGTGTGACCAGCTGGGGAGCCTTCCAGCCGGCGCGCCAGCTTCATAAGCCGGCAGGTTGACCCAGTCGCCTTCTGGGGCGACATTCTTCACATAAAAGTAGGACCGCTGCCACATCTTCACCAACTTAATCAGCGCGATGGTGGGAAACAGATTGTCGGCCACTGATCTCCACATCGCGATAAACGCACCGCACTGGGCCGGCACACCGGCGACGTATGTGCCAAGCTTGGACTGGAAGAACTCACCCCAGAGCTCGATGGTGGGGAGAACGCAGAGGAAGCCTTCGCATAGGGTGGCAAAGGCGGCCAGCAGCACCACCGTGTTCGGAGTAAGGTGGTGCGGCTGGAGCCCGTGGAACTCCAAGAAGGAGCGGAAGAAGCCGCTCGCCGGCAGCCCCAGGCCGCGCATAAGGTGCGAGCGGAATATGACCCGCTTGCCCTCCTCCGGCGCCGGCGATATTTCCCCCTCCGGCGCGAGGCAGGCCCGCACTAAGCCCCTGTCGGGCAGCCGCCGTGTCTTGCGGAGGATCTCGACGTCGTCGTCATCGACCTCGGAGCCGTCCACACTCCGGAGCGCGCAGCAGGAGGCACGGCGGCAGAGGAAGAGCTCATCGATGCGGGCGCGGTGTGGTTCGGAGCAGCAACGGCAAGAGGCAAAAGAAGCAAGAAGGAGCGAAAGGGAGTAGGGAGGATGGGCGCACGTGCTTCGCCACCCCCTTCCCCCGCCTACTTGTAGGCTCATGGGCTGAGAAGCCGAGGGGGCAGTCGTGGGATTAACTGCGCCCAGGACCCCACGACCCCCACGATTTACCACACGAAGTTACTGCGTGCAATAACCGCTCGGGAACCCCAACCGTCCGCACGGCCACAACGAATCCGTTCACATGCCGAGGCGCGGTAGTGGCGGGCCCCGCCTGCAGGCCTGTCCCGTCGCGCGCGTGGGTGGGCGGACTAGCTCAGCCACGTGGCGCCTCGTGACGGGTCCACAACGGGCGGCAACCCGAATGCTTATCAGGCACGCCGCCTGGACTCCGTCGCGACGTTCAAACTTTTTTAGGGGCAAGTCCGGCTCTAACTAGTCGGCTTGACAGAAGACGGCTAGCGAGGCCCAGATCCAACCACCGGAAATAAGAAACTGTTGAGGCTCCTCGACATATCGCCCTCGGTGCCTCACCAGCTTCGGGGACTACTGTCAGAGTAATGGGCCATGGGTAGGCTAACCCAGGCCCCCGAACCTTTCAAGACATTGGGGCAGGCTACACCCCTCAAGACCCCAGGATGAAGAGCCGCCTTCTGAGAGTCGGCTGCGAGGCAGCTGACTGCCCACTCGCGGCCGAGTCCCGAGGACGACTTCAGGATGAGCCGACTCCTGACTGGCGACTTCCAGAGAAGCCGGCCATGGGGAGTCGGCCCGCGACGCCAACAACCCCCATGCCCTCATAAAGAGGGACGGGACGGGGAGTGGCCACAGTAAGGCCAACTCCCACCCTTTTCCAAGGGCAGGCGTGGCCACAGTACGCCGTACCCGCGGAGATCTCCGCCTGGCGCGACACTGTTGCCATGCTGGCCCTGACGCCAGCCCTAGTGGGCGGAGTCCTATGCCCACGACGGCCTGCCGGTACGACCCAGGGACGACGGGTCCCACCAGTCAACGGGCATACGGAAGACGGCGAGATCGCCACTAGTCGGCCCAGTTGGGAGTCGGCCCCCAGGAGTCGGTCGGCCCCTCCCACGGGCCCCACGCACCATTAACCAGACGCGACAGGGAGGGGCCACAGTGATCGCCCGCCAGACGGCGGAGCTGTCGCCACGACCCCATGACCGAGTCCGCGTCATTAGAGGCACGACTACAGCAATCTACAGCCGGCAAGACCCGCCCGCGGAGGACGCGGCCTGTCGGCTCCGTACCGAGCCAGTCGGCGGGGCCCACCAGTCGGTGGGCCCCAGGAGTCGGCGGATAAGACGGCGGCCAGAGAGACTGATGTCTGGGCCCACGTCCAGCCGGATTACCATTGTACCCCTGGGGGGGTAGGCCTATATAAACCCCCCAGGGCACCCATGCAAAGGGTTGGAATCCATTAGCACTAGACCAGATCATATAGGAAGGAGAGAGCTAGCCTTGCCTTCTCCTACCTCCAGGAAACAGCTCAAGGAGCAACCGTGTACACACTTTACCATAGTGATCATGCGGAGACCCGCAGAGCAGTAGTAGGGGTATTATCTCCACGGAGAGCCCCGAAGCTGGGTAAGATTCGCCGGCGTGCATGCCTTCGCCTTATCCCGTTTCCAGGCACCGACGACGTTCTACTCACTCCCACCATGATAAGCCATCCTTTGGCATATGTCGCACCCAAACCCCGACAGAAACCATTAAGGAATGTCGTTTTGACGTCCATTTGACATATCTCATAATCATAGAATGCGGCAATTGCTAACATGATTCGAACGGACTTCAGCTTCGCTACGGGTGAGAAAGTCTCATCGTAGTCAACCCCTTGAATGTGTCGATAACCCTTAGCGACAAGCCGAGCTTTATAGATGGTTACATTACCATCCGCGTCTGTCTTCTTCTTAAAGATCCATTTATTTTCTATGGCTCGCCGATTATCGGGCAAGTCAGTCAAAGTCCATACTTCGTTTTCATACATGGATCCTATCTCGGATTTCATGGCTTCCAGCCATTTGTCGGAATCTGGGCCCGCCATCGCTTCCTCATAGTTCGAAGGTTCACCGTTGTCTAACAACATGATTTCCAAGACAGGGTTGCCGTACCACTTTGGTGCGGAACGTGTCCTTGTGGACCTACGAAGTTCGGTAGCAACTTGATCTGAAGTTTCATGATCATCATCATTAACTTCCTCTCTAGTCGGTGCAGGCACCTCAGGAACATTTTCTTGAGTTTCGCCACTTTCCGGTTCAAGAGGTAATACTTCATCAAGTTCTACTTTCCTCCCACTTACTTCTTTTGAGAGAAACTCTTTCTCTAGAAAGGATCCATTCTTGGCAACAAAGATCTTGCCTTTGGATCTGAGGTAGAAGGTATACCCAATAGTTTATTTAGGGTATCCTATGAAGACGCATTTTTCCGACTTGGGTTCGAGCTTTTCAGGTTGAAGTTTCTTGACATAAGCATCGCATCCCCAAACTTTTAGAAACGGCAACTTAGGTTTCTTCCCAAACCATAATTCACACGGTGTCATCTCAATGGATTTCGACGGAGCCCTATTTAAAGCGAATGCGGCAGTCTCTAAAGCATAGCCCCAAAATGACAGCGGTAGACTCGGAGACATCATAGATCGCACCATATCCAATAGAGTGCGATTACGACGTTCGGACACACCATTACGCTGAGGTGTTCCAGGCGGCGTGAGTTGTGAAACTATTCCACATTTCCTTAAGTGCATGCCAAATTCGTGACTCAAGTATTCTCCCCCATGATCTGATCGCAAGAACTTGATTTTCCTGTCACGTTGATTCTCAACCTCACTCTAAAATTCCTTGAACTTTTCAAAGGTCTCAGACTTGTGTTTCATTAAGTAGACATACCCATATCTACTCAAGTCATCAGTGAGGGTGAGAACATAACGATAGCCACCGCGAGCCTCAACACTCATTGGACCGCACACATCGGTATGTATGATTTCCAATAAGTTGGTTGCTCGCTCCATTGTTCCTGAGAACAGAGTCTTGGTCATTTTACCCATGAGGCATGGTTCGCATGTGTCAAATGATTCATAATCAAGAGACTCCAAAAGTCCATCTGTATGGAGCTTCTTCATGCGTTTGACACCTATGTGACCAAGGCGGCAGTGCCACAAGTATGTGGGAGTATCATTATCAACCTTACATCTTTTGGTATTCACACTATGAATATGTGTAACATTACGCTCGAGGTTCATTAAGAATAAATCATTCACCAGCGGGGCATGACCATAAAACATATCTCTCATATAAATAGAACAATCATTATTCTCGGATTTAAATGAGTAGCCATCTCAAATTAAACGAGATCTTGATACAATGTTCATGCTCAAAGCTGGCACTAAATAACAATTATTGAGGTTTAAAACTAATCCCATAGGTAAATGTAGAGGTAGCGTGCCGACGGTGATCACATCGACCTTGGAACCATTCCCAACGCGCATCGTCACCTCGTCCTTCGCCAGTCTCTGCTTATTCCGCAGCTCCTGCTCTGAGTTACAAATGTGAGCAACCGCACCGGTATCAAATACCCAGGAGCTACTACGAGTACTGGTAAGGTACACATCAATTACATGTATATCACATATACCTTTAGTGTTGCCGGCCTTCTTGTCCGCTAAATATTTGGGGCAGTTCCGCTTCCAGTGACCACTTCCCTTGCATTAAAAACACTCAGTCTCGGGCTTGGGTCCATTCTTTGGCTTCTTCCCGGCAGCTTGCTTACTGGGCGTGGCAAGCCCCTTGCCGTCCTTCTTGAAGTTCTTCTTACCCTTGCCTTTCTTAAACTTAGTGGTTTATTAACCATCAACACTTGATGTTCCTTTTTGATCTCCACCTCCGCTGATTTCAGCATTGAATATACCTCAGGAATGGTCTTTTCCATCCCCTGCATATTGAAGTTCATCACAAAGCTCTTGTAGCTCGGTGGAAGCGACTGAAGGATTCTGTCAATGACCGCGTCATCCGGGAGATTAACTCCTAGCTGAGTCAAGCGGTTATGCAACCCAGACATTTTGAGTATGTGCTCACTGACAGAACTATTTTCCTCCATCTTACAACTGAAGAACTTGCCGGAGACTTCATATCTCTCGACCTGGGCATGAGCTTGGAAAACCATTTTCAGCTCTTCGAACATCTCATATGCTCTGTGTTGCTCAAAACGCTTTTGGAGCCCCGGTTCTAAGCTGTAAAGCATGCCACACTGAACGAGGGAGTAATCATCAGCACGTGACTGCCAAGCGTTCATAACGTCTTGGTTCTCTGGGATGGGTGCATCACCTAGCGGTGCTTCTAGGACATAATCTTTCTTGGCAGCTATGAGGATGATCCTCAGGTTCCAGACCCAGTCCGTATAGTTGCTGCCATCATCTTTCAGCTTGGTTTTCTCTAGGAACGCGTTGAAGTTGAGGGCAACATGGGCCATTTGATCTACAAGACATATTGTAAAGATTTTAGACAAAGTTCATGATAAATAAGTTCATCTAATCAAATTATTCAATGAACTCCCACTCAGATAGACATCCCTCTAGTCATCTAAGTGAAACATGATCCGAGTCAACTAGGCCGTGTCCGATCATCACGTGAGACAGACTAGTCAACATCGGTGAACATCTTCATGTTGATCGTATCTTCTATACGACTCATCCTCGACCTTTCGGTCTTCCGTGTTCCGAGGCCATGTCTGTACATGCTAGGCTCGTCAAGTTAACCTAAGTGTATTGCGTGTGTAAATCTGGCTTACACCCATTGTATTCAAACGTTAGAATCTATCACACCCGATCATCACGTGGTGCTTCGAAACAACGAACCTTCGCAACGGTGCACAGTTAGGGGGAACACTTTCTTGAAATTATTATGAGGGATCATCTTATTTAAGCTACCGTCGTTCTAAGCAAATAAGATGTAAAACATGATAAACATCACATGCAATCAAAATAGTGACATGATATGGCCAATATCATTTGCTCCTTTTGATCTCCATCTTCGGGGCTCCATGATCATCGTTGTCACCGGCATGACACCATGATCTCCATCATCATGATCTCCATCATTGTGTCTTCTTGAAGTTGTCTCGTCATCTATTACTTCTACTACTATGGCTAACGCTTTAGCAATAAAGTACAATAATTACATGACGTTTATGTTGACACCCGGGTCATAAATAAATTAAGACAACTCCTATGGCTCCTGCCGGTTGTCATACTCATCGACATGCAAGTCGTGATTCCTATTACAAGAACATGATCAATCTCATACATCACATATATCATTCATCACATCCTTTTGGCCATATCACATCACACGACACATGCTGCAAAAACAAGTTAGACGTCCTCTAATTGTTGTTGTAAGTTTTTACGTGGCTGCTATAGGTTTCTAGCAAGAACGTTTCTTACCTAGGCCAAAACCACAACGTGATATGCCAATTTCTATTTACCCTTCATAAGGACCCTTTTCATCGAATCCGATCCGACTAAAGTAGGAGAGATAGACACCCGCTAGCAACCTTATGCAACTAGTGCATGTCAGTCGGTGGAACCAGTCTCACGTAAGCGTACGTGTAAGGTTGGTCCGGGCCGCTTCATCCCATGATGCCACCGAATCAAGATAAGACTAGTAACGGCAAGTAAATTGACAATATCGACGCCCACAACTGCTTTGTGTTCTACTCGTGCATAGAAACTACGCATAGACCTAGCTCATGATGCCACTGTTGGGGAACGTAGCACAATTTAAAATTTTCTACACATCACCAAGATCAATCTATGGAGTTATCTAGCAACGAGGGAAAGGGGAGTGCATCTACATACCCTTGTAGATCGCGAGCGGAAGCGTTCAAGAGAACGGGGTTGATGGAGTCGTACTCGTCGTGATCCAAATCACCGATGACCTAGCGCCGAACGGACGGCACCTCCGCGTTCAACACACGTACGGTTGGGAAGACGTCTCCTCCAACTTGATCTAGCAAGGGGGAAGGAGAGGTTGATGGAGATCCAGCAACACGACGGCGTGGTGGTGGAAGCAACGATGATCTCGGCAGGGCTTCGCCAAGCTCAGCGAGAGGGAGAGGTGTCACGGGAGGGAGAGGGAGGCGCCAGGGGCTAGGGTGCGGCTGCCCTCCCTCCCCCCACTATATATAGGACCCCTAGGGGGGCGCCGACCCTAGGAGATCCAAACTCCAAGGGGGCGGCGGCCAAGAGGGGTGGCTTGCCCCCCAAGCCAAGTGGGGCGCCCCCACCCCTAGGGTTTCCAACCCTAGGCGCAGGAGGAGGCCCAAGGGGGGAGCACCAGCCCACCAGGGGCTGGTTCCCTTCCCCACTTCAGCCCATGGGGCCCTCCGGGATAGGTGGCCCCACCCGATGGACCCCCGGGACCCTTCCGGTGGTCCCGGCACAATACGGGTGACCCCCGAAACTCCCCCGATGGCCGAAACTGGACTTCCTATATATAATTCTTCACCTCTGGACCATTCCGGAACTCCTTGTGACGTCCGGGATCTCATCCGGGACTCCGAACAACTTTCGGGTTACCGCATACTAATATCTCAACAACCCTAGCGTCACCGAAACTTAAGTGTGTAGACCCTACGGGTTCGGGAGACACGCAGACATGACCGAGATGACTCTCCGGTCAATAACCAACAGCGGGATCTGGATACCCATGTTGGCTCCCACATGCTCCTCGATGATCTCATCGGATGAACCACGATGTCGAGGATTCAATCAATCCCGTATACAATTCCCTTTGTCAATCGGTACGTTACTCGCCCGAGACTCGATCGTCGGTATCCCAATACCTCGTTCAATCTTGTTACCGGCAAGTCACTTTACTCGTATCGTAATGCATGATCCCGTGATCAACCACTTGGTCACATTGAGCTCATTATGATGATGCATTACCGAGTGGGCCCAGAGATACCTCTCCGTCATACGGAGTGACAAATCCCAGTCTCGATTCGTGCCAACCCAACAGACACTTTCGGAGATACCCGTAGTGCACCTTTATAGTACCCAGTTATGTTGTGATGTTTGGCACACCCAAAGCACTCCTACGGTATCCGGGAGTTGCACAATCTCATGGTCTAAGGAAATGATACTTGACATTCGGAAAAGCTATAGCAAACGAACTACACGATCTTTGAGCTAAGCTTAGGATTGGGTCTTGTCCATCACATCATTCTCCTATTGATGTGATCCCGTTATCAATGACATCTAATGTCCATAGTCAGGAAACCATGACTATCTTTTGATCAACGAGCTAGTCAACTAGAGGCTCACTAGGGACGTGTTGTGGTCTATGTATTCACACATGTATTACGATTTCCGGATAACACAATTATAGCATGAACAATAGACAGTTATCATGAACAAGGAAATATAATAATAACCATTTTATTATTGCCTCTAGGGCATATTTCCAACACGGCTCCCATGCGCCTCCCCGCTATATATAGGGGTGGAGGGGGCTGGTTTCTTGCCCTCCAAGTCCATTGGGGCGTTGGCAAAGGTGGGGGAAAGAAATCCCATCATTTTCTTTCCCCACCGACTGTTATCCCCCCTTTTTAGGGATCTTGATTGGCTTTCGGTGGCTACGGAGGCTTCTGGCGGCGGAACTCCCGATCTATTGTGCTCCCTGGAAGTTTTACGATACGTAGGTATATATGGGTGAAAGGAGTACATCGGTGGACCGAAGGGGGGGCCACGAGGCAGGGGGGCGCGCCCCAAGGGGGTGGGCACGCCCCCTACCCTCGTGAGCACCTCCTTCATCTTCTGACGTAGGGTCCAAGTCTATCCGGTAGGTTTCCTTCCAAAAATAACTTCTCCAGTTGATTTCGTTCCGTTTCGACTCCGTTTGATATTCCTTTTCTTCGAAACACTGAAATAGGCATAAAACAACAAATCTGGGCTGGGCCTCCGGTTAATAGGTTAGTCCCAAAAGTAATATAAAAGTGGATAATAAAGCCCAATATTACCCAAAACAGTAGATAATATAGCATGGAGCAATAAAAAATTATAGATACGTTGGAGACGTATCACTTGACCAGGGGTGTGGGGCCTTTCCCCCACTACCCACATTCATGTGGGTCCCCCCATGCAGGTGGGCCCCACTCCGGAACCTTCTAGAATCTTCCCGGTACAATACCGAAAAATCCCGAACATTTTCCGGTGGCCAAAATAGGACTTCCCATATATAATTCTTTACCTCCGAACCATTCCGGAACTCTTCGTGACGTCTGGGATCTCATCCGGGACTCCGAACAACATTCGGTAACTGAACACTAATTCCCATAACAACTCTAGCGTCACCGAACCTTAAGTGTGTAGACCCTATGGGTTCGGGAATCATGCAGACATGACCGAGACAACTCTCTGGCCAATAACCAACAGCGGAATCTGGATACCCATGTTGGCTCCCACATGTTCGACGATGATCTCATCGGATGAACCACGATGTCGGGGATTCAATCAATCCTGTATACAATTCCCTTTGTCAATCGGTACGTTACTTGCCCGAGATTCGATCATTGGTATCCCAATACTTCGTTCAATCTCGTTACCGGCAAGTCACTTTTACTCGTTCCGTAACACATCATCATGTGATCAACTCTTTGGTCACATTGAGCTCATTATGATGATGTCCTACCGAGTGGGCCCAGAGATACCTCTCCGTCACACAGAATGACAAATCCTAGTCTCTATTCGTGCTAACCCAACAGACACTTTCGGAGATACCCCTAGTGTGCCTTTATAGCCACCCAGTTACGTTGTGACGTTTGGCACACCCAAAGCATTCCTACGGTATCCGGGAGTTGCACAATCTCATAGTCTAAGGAAATGATACTTGACATTAGAAAAGCTTTAGCAGACGAACTAGACGATCTTGTGCTATGCTTAGGATTGGGTCTTGTCCATCACATCATTCTCCTAATGATGTGATCCCGTTATCAACGACATCCAATGTCCATGGTCAGGAAACCGTAACCATCTATTGATCAACGAGCTAGTCAACTAGAGGCTTACTAGGGACATATTATGGTCTATGTATTCACACATGTATTACGGTCTCTGGTTAATACAATTATAGCATGAACAATAGACAATTATCATGAACAAGGAAATATAATAATAACCATTTTATTATTGCCTCTAGGGCATATTTCCAACACGATGTATTCTTCTTCCCAATACCAAAACTTGCATCCATTCTACACAACAAAATTTAAAGTAAGCACAACTAGTCAAATCTAGAGCACAAACCGAAGCTAAAAGAAGCACATACCCCATCGTTATAGCACTTGATTAACACCCATCCGGTATGTTCCGGCGTTGTAGACACGCGACGCATGACCTTCTTTACGCAGTGGTCGCACTTAATGAGCGGCAACGGTGCGCCGACGAGCTTTTGGGCTAGCACCGAGTCCGACTGATCGCCATTCGTGTATCTGCCGGCGGACCACATATGGTGTAGATCCGAGCGGCCAGAGGAGGAGCCACTGCCTGCATGTGGCCTTGCGGCCCTGCCATGTCCTTCCGGGCCGGTGTCCGGCCAGTCCATGGCGTGGCGTGGCCTACCACAGCCGTGCGAGCTCAAGACCGACCAGATCCGCCCCAAATCCAGCCGGTGGGTGCGCAAAGCAGGTGGCCGTGGTTGGGTAGCTCGGGGGCGTCGAGGGGAAGGGGTTGGGCGAGCGCGCGTCTGAGCTGCACAGCTACAATGGCAACGGCGACGGCGGCGAGGAAAGAGTGGGGAAGAGTGGAGAAGAATGGAGGGCGTGCGGCCGGATGGAGGGAGGGGGCGAATAGAAAAAGGATGTCCCTGTGTCACCGACGGCCGGGCCAGGGGAGGACACGCGCAGACGGCCGATGCGTCCGTGTGCTGTTCGTTTCACCCCAAAAACGGCGCAAATTTGAGCCGAGGATGGGTTGAAAGCAGACATAAAACAGACAAAAGTCTGTTTGCGCCCGCGCGCTGGGTCGTTTGGTTCGTTCGTTTTACGGACGCATGCGGACACGATGGGTCGGTGGAGTTGGCCTGACGTTTCGGGAGAAGTGGGCACGCGGACAGGATGGGTCGGTGGAGTTGGCCTGACGTTTTGGGGGAAGTGGGGTCCGGTTACTGATGCTCTTGTCGATTGCAATGATAGACTCCCTCTTCACTTCTCTTCAGTCAACTGTGTGGTGTAGAGCCGATCGAGCTGTGGAAGCGGAGCCATGGAATCGGCGGCGAGCGCCTTCCTGAGGAGCGTGATGGGGAAGCTGTTCCAGGTGCTGGAGAAGGAGTACAACAAGCAGAAGGGCCTCCGGCAGGACACCCTCTCCATCCAGCAGGACGTCCGCATGATCGCCGCCGCCATGGACGACCGCCTCCACGCCCTGCGCAGGGGCGAGCAACGCACCGCCGTTGCCAGGATCTACAGCGAGGAGATGCTTGGCCTGGTGCACGACGCCCAGGACTGCATCGACCGCATCGTCCACCGCCTCACCTGCAGGCCCCGCGTTGGCGGCGGCGGAGGCGGAGGAGGAGCGGCGCTGATCCGCCGGGTCGCCGCCGTCGCCCACGAGCTGAGGAAGGTCCAGAGTCGCTCGGGCTTCGCCGACGAGATCCGCCAGCTCAAGGCCCGCCTCAAGCTGGCGCACGAGCGCGTCCTCGGCATCCCCATCCCCCCCGCCGCCGCCAGCTGCTGCCACGAGTTCGCGGCGGCGGCGCCGTCGTGTCGTTTCGCGCGCAACCCGGTGGGCATCGGGAGGCCCGTGGAGGATCTCCTGTCGATGCTGGATGAGGTGGAGGGCGAGAAGGAGCAGCTGAGGGTGATCTCCGTGGTGGGGTTCGGCGGCTTGGGGAAGACCACCCTCGCGAGGGCTGTGTACGAGGACCCTCACGCCGTGGAGAAATTCCATTGCCGTGCTTGGGTTGCCGCCGGTCGGTGGTCGCCAGAGGTCACCGGCCACGGGGTCGGTGAGATCCTACGCGATGTACTCCAGCAAGTTCGCCCCAAAGACGCCATGGACGTTGTTGCTGATAATGGCCAACGTATTGAAGCCTTGCTCAAGGAATACCTCAAGGATAAGAGGTGTGCATCTTTCCCTACTCTTTACTTCGTCTCCCTAATAATTTAGATTGTTCTTAGTGAAATCTGAATTTGGGGATCTAGTGAATTTTGGGGATCTTCACTATTGAATTTCATATGCTACTCCCAAATAATTTTAGATTGTTCTTAGTAAAATTATAATTTGGGGATCTAATTTCTATTGAAATTTCTTCTGAATTGCATATGCACTACTCATCTTCTAACCTCTGTTTTTCATCTCCCAATTTTATTTCTAGGTATTTAATTGTCATAGATGACATGGGGATGGAGCAATGGAGCACTATAAATTCCATCTTTGAAAACAATGGCAAAAGCAGCAGAATCCTACTGACCACAACTATTCAGTCAACAGCTAATATCTGCAGCCATGGCAATGGTTATGTGTACCAAATGAACACACTTGGTGAAGAGGACTCCAAGAAAATAGCTCTTCAGGAGGTACGGTCACCTGAGCTGGAGCAGGGGTCCATGCCGCTGCTGCAGAAATGCGGTGGTCTTCCACTTGCTCTCGTCAGTGTCTCCGATTTCCTGAAATGCTCAGGTGAGCCTACGGGGGAGCGATGCACAGAGCTATGCCGTAACCTGGGTTCTCATCTGAGAGAGAAGCATGGCCATGACAATTTCGCAGAACTAAGAAAGGTGCTGATGCATAACTATGACAGTTTGTCAGTGTATGCTATGACCTGCTTGCTATATCTTGGTGTATTCCCTAACAATCGTCCCCTCAAGAGGAAAGTTGTTATCAGGAGGTGGTTAGCGGAAGGATATGCACGGAGTGATTCTCTTCGCAGTGAGGAGGACATTGCGGATGAGACTTTCAAGGCGCTTGTCGACCGGAATATCATACAGTCCATTGGCACAAGGAATAATGCGCAAGTGAAGACGTGCATGACTCATGGCATCATGCACGAGTTCGTGCTGCACAAGTCCGTGTCACAGGGGTTCATCGCGACATCGTCTCGTGATCATCCAAGACCCCATGCCTATGTTAATAATGCCTGCCACCTTTCCATCCATGGTGGCAATGTGACAGATAGTGAGGCCTCTGACGAGGATTTATCTCGTGTTCGGTCTCTAACAGTCTTTGGAAAAGCAGGTGATGCTATTTCTTATGTTCGTAAATGCAAACTGCTACGAGTCTTGGATCTGGAAGAATGCAGTGATCTGGAAGATAGTCACCTCAAACACATAGGCAAGCTATGGCATCTAAAATATCTAAGTGTTGGGGGCAGTATTGCGAAGCTTCCGAGCAGCATCGATGGACTGCACTGCTTAGAGACCCTGGATTTAAGGAGAACCAAGATAAAGACAGTGCCCATTGAGGCCATTATGCTGTACCACTTAGCTCATCTGTTCGGAAAGTTTACAGTTGACAAAGAAGATCTAAACAATGCAAACAAGATGAGCAAAGCAACGAAGTTCTTGTCCGGAAACAAGAGCAACCTGAAGACTTTAGCTGGATTTGTCACAAACGAAAGGCAAGGGTTTCTTCAACTTATGGTTCACATGAGAAATCTGAGAAAGGTCAAGATATGGTGTGGGCCAGTTGCAAATGGAAGTAACTACACCAATGATCTTTCCAAGGCCATTCAGGAGTTCACCAAGGTCCCCATGGACAATGTGGGTGCCCGTTCTCTATCACTTGATTCAGAAGAATGTTCCGAAGACTTGCTGAGTTCGCTTGCTTTTGAGCCATGCTCGGAGGATTCCAAATATGATGTAAGGTCACTGAAGCTACGTGGCAAGCTACTCCAGTTACCCCCGTTTGTTCCCTTGCTGTCAGGTCTCACTGAACTGTGTATTTCATCAGCTACTCTGACACGGGATCTTCTATCGTCTCTGATCAATTTGAGAAACTTGCTTTACCTCAAGTTGATTGCGAATGAGCTTGAGAGATTTGAAATGAAATCAGGGGCATTCCCAAGCCTGCGTCGTCTGTGCTTTGTAGTGCAAAGTCTCACTTCAGCTCTGCCAGCAATCGAACAAGGAGCTCTGCCGAACCTTGTTTCACTCCAGCTGCTCTGCCCGAGTCTAGTTGGTCTTTCCGGCATCCAAATCAGACACCTCAGACATCTCAAGGAAGTCATGGTTGACTCTGGAGTGCCTGACCAAACACGACAAGACTGGGAGCAAGCAACAAAGAACCATCCGAATAGGCCGAGACTCATGTTGCACAAAAGTGGTGTTCGAGTGGAAAGCGAGGGTCCGGGGAATGAAGAAGTTTCAGCTGTGAGGGACAAGCGGAAAATATGTGTAGTCCAACCAAGTTTGGATGATGGACTGGATTCTAGTCTCAAGAAGATGAGACTTTCATCAGAGTCTTCTTCGCGGCTTCAAGTGATTGTCCAATCAACTTCCTCATCTGGCCACTGAGGCAGACGGCAATGATGATTCAGCGAAGCAAGCTGCTGCGGTGATGATTCAGCTTGGATACCCAAACCAGAGACATGATAAATGACGAGCTGCTGTTGTATTGTACGGTGTGTAGTTTTACTTCTGGCGACAAGTTTTGTCTCCTTATTTTCTTGTCTATATGCTCATGGTTTTCTATTGTTACAAAGTTAACCATGTTGCAAATTGCAAGATAATCTTTGTTTCCATGCCCAATCCACCTCTTGCAACTGTATATTCACATCATGCAAGAAACAGAGCAGGGCTAAAGCTAGCACTATGTTGGCTGTTCTTCAGAAGCTAACAAACAGCCAGTTGCTGATTAAGCCCTATGCCCACCACACTACCTTCAAAGCTGCGCGGCCTTGCGACAGAGCTCATGAATGCCTTCATGACTTCCATGGAGGCATCTCTCTGGAGCAAGCACATGGCGTACTCCATGACTGCGGCATCGCAGGGCAGCATGATCCTCCCGTCATCGCCGCGTGAACTCCTCCTGGGACATCCTCAGAAGCTCGCTGAAGATCGATGTGCCGAGGTATGCCAGCGGCACCTCGAACCGCGCCCTGTCGGCGGTGTACACCACACAGTGGCCCTTCATTGCCACCGACGGTGAAGTGGCGCAGCACTCGTCATTACCTGCTCCTTTCGCCGCTGTTGTGGTCCGGGTGAGCCTCTTCCTCCCGATGGCCGCTATTGTCTGCCACTTCTTTGCCATCTGAGAAAGTCTCTTGGCACTAACCATGTTTGGTTTACTCCTCTTTCTTTGCTAGGTGTAGTGGTGCTGCTTTAGCTTGTGCTTTCTGGATGAACTGATGAGGTGATGGTGGTGCTAAGCTGATGAATTTATACAGATGAGGGGGGAGGAAGAGAAGGGAACGCTGCAGTTTAGGTGCAGCTATCCTGACAGGTTGGCAAGGGACAGAGCCATGAGCTCAAAGCATGCAATGCTGTAAGTGCAAGGGCAGGCAGTGTGATCTTGATTAGATTTCTCTGGGGCTATCTGTTTGCCACTTGTTGCCGGGGACGATATTAGCAGGTCTCTTGTCTTGGGTGTGCTTGGAGACATCACAGTATGCTCCCATACTCACCTGTTTTAGTGGCAAAGATTAGGCATGCACGAATTAAGGTCCAATTCTATTTGTGAGGTACACACTAATAATTATGAGTGCTTGATGATTGGATCCTATTGAAATGAAATATGTAGAGTGGCCCCTGAGATGGAGATATCTAGTCTGACAGTTGGTCATGCCGGTCATGACAGATTATTGATGAAGAACCAGATAAGATCTCATCAGCGGCCCAAAACTACATACTCCCTCCGTCCGGAAATACTTGTCCTTGGAATGGATTACAAATAACTGATGTCTATCATCAAGTGCTAGACCACATCTCAGTTGAAACTTGAGATGACCATCTATATTTTTGTCCTATGTAGAAGCATAGGTTTTGTAAGAAAAATGATGTTAAAGCGTAGGGGCAATTCAGAACTGCTGTCGACGTGTTTTTCATGTGAACTTCTATGATTTATTATAAGAAAGTAAAAACACAAGAGAAAGGAAGAAGTTTGGACTAACAAGATTGATCATAATCTGTGGGAGATTATAATAATTCTTGCCTCCATGCCATTTTGGGCTAATTAGTACTCCATTATTTTTTATTCTTTTCTAGGGACAATTTGGTGCCATGTGCCCTTCAAATCTTTGGTACACATTCTTTTATGTAATAATGGAAGATTAACTCCTGGCATCTGCTTACAGAGATCTTTGGTGTGCATTATCCAATTTGAGCCTTACCTTAATTTATCACACCCATAGCTTAGCTGCAGAGCCACTCAGCCTTCAGGTGTCCCAACTCTGCTCTGAATACACAAGAGCTCGTCTGAACCACTAGGAAGTACAGTAATGTACTAGTAACGTGTCAAATCTGTGAAACTTGCAATAAGATCCTTTAATTTACTATCCCATATGGAACTAGATATTTACATCATTCTAATGAAAGGATAAAGAAAAATTCTAGAAAGATGACTTAATTTGTGAATCTTCAGGAGCTAGAAACAGCAGAGTAGCTCTGTTTCTTTTGTTTTTCTTTTGCGAAAAAACAACAGAGTAGCTAGAAACGTTTCTAGCTACTCTGTTACCCAAACGCTGAATCATGGAGACCGCCTAGCAGCCTGTAGCAGCATTAGGTGATGCATTGGTCTCTTTTTTGCATGATTGCCTTCGCCGCCACTTCAGAATCTGGCTCGACGAGAGGCCCATGCAGGACGCCACCACGAAATGGATGGCGCGGAGGCCCTCTTCGCCCTTGAAGCCACCAGGAGGCTGGTACTCCAGTATTCTTTATAAGAGTAATTTGTGGTTGTTCACTCTCAGAGCTTGACTGGACCGCCCTGGCATTTTTCTTCCTCTTTACATGAAAATCTCCACTTTCAAAACTCTTTTATGATGTTTTGCGCTGAATCTTGCTTCTTTTCTTTGGCTGCAAGCGCAAATCCTTACTTTCAGAGCTGGCATGGGCATATTTACTACAGTTTCTTCTTGCTTTATGCTCTTCTTTACTTAACAACCTCTTGTTTTGCTTCCGTATATCAACAACTAGTTCTGCAGATTCAGTTTCTTTGGATTCACTCTGTACATTCGCCATTTTCCACTTCTTCTGAAAACAAGGTGATCTGCGTGTACCAAAAGCAGTTGCAGAGATACTTTCTTCCATATGCTGAACTTATCACCTACATGTTTTATGTTTCAGCTAAATTTGACTGACATGACATATCAGGCATAAGAAAATCAACCATCACCTGCTTAAAATGAAGCAGCATGGACACCATATGCAGAACCTTAAAAATGATTAAGCTTCTTAAGTTAACACACAGGCGACAACAATGGTTCCGGTGGCACAAATAACTATATGACAGCTAGTAACAACAAATGCCCTTGGAATAAGATGTGTGTTTGAACATCTTAAAAGGCACATTTGTCATTTTGTTCAATCCTGCCTGGGAATCACACCTAGAACTCGTAACCCTAGAAATAGCGCCGCCGGTAGAAAAATGCGGGGACAGGTTTGATTTAAGATGCACATCTAACGAATCCAGCGGCAACAAAAGATCATGATAGATATTTGTTTTTGTTACCTGCTCTTCTCAGAAATGGATCCACAATGCGAGACTGCCGGGTGCGGCGGATGCATCGGCAGGGGAACATAAGGGAATAGCAAGTGGAGCGTAGGAGGAGACGACGAGGTCGCTTACCACTAGTGGGGTGGGTTGCGAATGAATTCAGGGTGATATTCAATACATTGGTGGGCTCCACTATATCTATTGTATCCGGATACACACAAAAAGGAAATCAATAGACAACTATTTGGCTTTGACTACGGTACTCCTCTCGCTTTCTACACCTGATCGAATCACAACGCCATGCGACGCCTCTGCGGTGCCCGGTAGAAACCGGTTATCGCCTAGTAACAGTCGCTAAAATTGAATATTCAGTGGGCTCGCCCTTAGCACCAACACAATAGACACATTCTTTCGTTGTGCAATTTTATATAGGTTTGTGTACACTACGCCTAATAGAGTATCACCTAGACACTTATCTTCCAAAACTGCGTAGCTTGGCTATTAGCTACTTCAAATTGTCCCTGTGGGAAGAAGTTATCCTTCACCATCATTAGGCCTTTTCAAAAGGGTGTGTCTAACGGTTTTTGTTGTGACCTGGGATAAAGTCCGAGTGGTGGTACTTGTTGGGCAGCAATTCCTGCCAAAGTACTCCCTCTGGTTCTTTTTACTCCGCATATAAGAATTGTTTGAAGTCAAACTTCACAAAGTTTAACCATATTTATAAGAAAAAATATCAGCATCTATCATGCTAAAGTTATACAATATGAAACTTTAAGTCATGACGCATCTACTGGTATTGATTTCACATTGTGAATGTTGATATTTTTTTCTATAAAGTTGGTCAAAGTTTACGAGGCTTGACTTCAGACAAATCTTATATGCGAACTAAAAAGGACCGGAGGGGGTACTTCCTCATTAAGTAGATTAACCCAAATGATAAGTGTCATATGTGTGGCACGAAGCACTCTAGCCCTGACTTTTTTTACAACTAAAGTTGCCATCCAAAAGAAAAAACAAACTAAAAAAAAACTGAAATTTACCATCGAAAAGAAGTTGTCATGCTTGGCAACTAAAGTTGACATTCTCGCGTTACTAAACTTGCCATAAAAAACGTTTGGAAGTTGCCATGTGTTCACTTATAACGGCCATTTGCTGAGCAACCGCTTATTTTTGACCTCTAGGTCTTCAATCCCAAGTCCACCGTGGTCTTTTGGGCAACATATAATATCCCATCTAGCGAGCTTATATTTCTGTTTGTGTTCGTCACTTTGCAAGAAGAATCATGATCTATGAAAATCCAATCTTTTTTGCACCCCTTTGGGTATTTCAAAGAAGTATAGGATGAACATGTGCAAGCTATAGTAAGGACAATGTTTATTAGGATGAGACGAGCTCCACACGGCAAAAGGTTGGCCTTCCAATGACTGAGCATTTTCTCAAGCGGGTGTTAATAATTTTCCAATCCTTATTTTGAGAAACAATTTTCCAAAATGAAGGTGAATGGGAATCCCAAGGTAACAAAAGGGAGGCTATCCAACCTCGCAACTAAGAAGTTGCTTGTAGTGGTGTTGTTCTGTCGTTTTGAGTCCAGACAATTTTTTGTACTACCAGCAATTGATCAACTTCATACTAATCGCTTTGTCCATATCATGTTTCATAAAACTAAAAGCATCGTCTAGTATAGGATAGAGACTCCCCCATTCACCCCGCAAAAAAAAGACTCCCCCATTCACTAGGTGAGGAGTGAGCCATCCTACCTACTTGTCCATCCTCCATAGCCCTCGCTATAAGGATATCCAACATATCAGTAACCACATTGAAGATTGAACAAGATGGGCGATAGGGGATACCTTCATAGCCCCTTAACACCAACACTACCTCCCTGCACTAAGGAGCAAGGAAATCGCTAATTTGCACTCCAGCTGCGCATGTACGTTGCGATCGACATCAATCGTAAAGCTTGGGGCAACAGTGATTTGGCAGAACACTTCAGCTACGTACGTACATCTTGGGGCTAGCTACGTCAACGTTGTGATGCATGGATGATAACATCGGCAGAAATGAAAACATAGGCAAAATATGAATGCACGCATATGAATTCACCTCATTGCTAATGGTAAGCACAGAAAGAAGCGGATCTTTCAGCTTGAACAGGATGAGGGTACGATTTTAGGTCAAGATAATCTCAAAACCTATATTACCGAGTATTATAGACAGTTATTTGGACCTCGGAGGATAATTGTGTGTCCCTCGATGATTCCAGGACTGAGGATGTGCCTCAGTTGTCTGCTGCTGATAATGATATCCTGGTTGCCCCGTTCTCAGAGAAGGAGGTGTTCGATGCTATTGCACAAATGAAAAACAATAAGGCTCCCGGACCGGATGGGTTCTCGGCTGAGTTCTATAAAAAGTGCTGGCACATTATTAAGGGGGATTTACTACCTATGTTTTATGATCTCTTCTCTGGACAGCTTCAATTATTTCACCTGAATTTTGGAACTATCACATTGCTCCCTAAGAAAACGGATGCTGTGAGAATTGAGCAGTTCAGACCGATCTGCCTCCTCAATGTTAGTTTCAAAATCTTCACCAAGGTCAGGACCAATAGGCTCACACAGATTGCGCATTCTGTGGTGCAACAATCCCAAACTGCTTTCATGCCGGACAGGAACATCCTTGAAGGGGTGGTTGTTCTTCATGAAACACTCCATGAAATCCATTCCAAAAAATTAGATTGAGTAATTTTTAAGGTGGATTTTGAAAAAGCGTACGATAAGGTCAAATGGCCACTCCTCCAACAGGCATTGCGTATGAAGGGTTTTGATGAAGCCTGGCGCCGACAGGTCGAATCCTTTACGCAAAAAGGGAGTGTGGGAATTAAAGTGAATGACGATATAGGTCATTACTTCCAGACACATAAAGGCCTCAGACAAGGAGATCCGATGTCCCATATCTTGTTTAACATTGTGGTGGATATGTTAGCAATTTTGATAGGGAGGGCTAAGGACAATGGTCAAGTGGGTGGTTTGGTACCTCATCTCGTTGATGGAGGTGTTTCCATCCTTCAATATGCAGATGATACAATCATCTTTATGGAGCATGATTTGGCCAAGGCGATAAATATGAAGCTGGTGTTATGCCTTTTTGAACAATTGACCGGGTTAAAGATTAACTTTCATAAGAGCGAGTTGTTTTGCCTTGGTAGAGCCAAAGATGACCAGGAGTCTTATAGGCAATTGTTTGGGTGCGAGTTGGGGAGTTTACCTTTCTCATACCTTGGTATTCCGATACACCATCGTAGGCTGACAAACAGAGAATGGAAGTGCATCGAGGATCGATTTGAGAAAAAACTGAGCTGCTGGAAGGGTAAGCTCATGTCATACGGAGGCCGTTTGATATTAATTAATTCGGTGCTCACGAGTATGCCTATGTTCCTCTTATCATTTTTTGAGGTCCCAGTTGGTGTTAGGAAAAGACTGGACTTCTATCAATCGCGTTTCTTCTGGCAGGGTGATGATCTTAAAAGAAAATACCGGCTTGCTAAATGGGACATCATCTATCGACCGAAAGACCAAGGGGGTATTGGTATTGAAAATCTTGAAGTCAAGAACAAATGCCTTCTTAGTAAGTGGTTGTGGAAGCTTTCTTCCGGGACTGAGGCCATGTGGGCGCAGATCCTCCGCAGCAAGTACCTCCAGACTAAAACATTGTCCCAGGTCACAGTCAGACCGACTGATTCGCCTTTCTGGAAAGGACTAATGAAAGTCAAACAATAAATGTTCAATAGGACGAAATTTGTTATTGGAAACGGGGCAAGTACACGTTTCTGGGAGGATACTTGGCTTGGCGACTCACCTTTAGCCATTCAATATCCGTCTTTATATCGGATTGCTCAACGACGTGAGGTATTTGTGGCAACGGTATTTCAATCTATCCCCCTTAATATTCAGTTTAGACGGTCGCTAGCAGGCAATCGTTGGGAAGAATGGCTCCATCTAGTTAGGAGACTGATGGACGTTCAACTTTCTCACCAACCCGATGAATTATGCTGGAAGTTGACTAGGTCTGGAGTATTTACAGTTAAATCAATGTATATTGATGTTATTAATTCGAACTCCATTCCAACTTCCAAGTATGTTTGGGCAGTCAAAGTTCCTTTAAAAATTAAAGTGTTTATGTGGTTTGTCCATAAACAAGTTATTTTAACAAATGACAACTTGATAAAGTGTAATTGGACAGGACCTACTAGGTGTAGCTTCTGTGATCGGGATGAGATGATTAAGCATTTATTCTTTGATTGTCCGTTGGCCAAAGTCCTTTGGCGGACTGTCCATATTGCTTTTAATATTACTCCACCGACTTCGGTCAATGCATTATTTGGGACATGGCTTAATGGGGTTGAGCCTGACTTAGCAAGACATATTCAGGTTGGAGTTTGCGCTTTGTTGTGGACTATCTGGAATTGCAGAAATGATTTGGTTTTTAACAGAACATCACGGATTTATTTTTTGCAGGTTATTTTTCGAGCTACGGCAGTGATCCGTTCGTGGTCGCTACTCACTCCGATGGAGGCCAGGGAGCGTTTGGTTACTGGATCTATCCGTTGGGAGATGGTAGCTTGGGATATTTTCAACCGGTTTGGATGGCGGTCATGTAATAGGATAGGCAATTAGTTTACCTATCTATTTTTAGCCAGCTGGTTGTGGCATCTTGTCCTGGCTAGTTTGTGTATCTAGCCTTTTTAAGCTCTGTGTGAGCTGCATTTTCCTTCTATCAACTGGAGACTTTGGAACCTTGTTGACACCTTTTGTTATTTGGTTAATAAGATGGCCGTATGCATCACTCTGATGCAGAGGCCGGGGAGCCCCCCCCTTTTCGAAAAATAAATGCACACATAGTGGTGCATAACTGTAAGTAGATGGCACTGCATGTAAGTACTCCCTCCGTCCGAAAAAACTTGTCCCTCAAATAAATGTATCTAGCACAAAGTTAATGTGTGATATATCCATTTGAGGAACAAGCTTGAGACAAGTTTTTTCGGACGAAGGAAGTACTAGATAATAACGATAGCAATATACTCCATTTCATAAAAGCGGTGCTTATACAACCAAACATACAACGACAGACTGACGGTGTCTTATGCGAACTCATATATAGGATATTAGTACTCCCTCCGTCCGAAAAGACTTGTCCTTCAAATGAATGTATCTAGCATCAAGTTAGTGCTAGATACATTCATTTGAGAAACAAGCTTGGGACAAGCTTTTCCGGACGGAGGGAGTAGCACTGGATAGATTTCTTATATATTTTGGACTCTAGACCTGACGACGATGAGGCGGCAATAATAATAGCAATGGATTTACTAATTTACAGTCAGATGAAATTAATTCTCTTTCATTCGATTTTCGGTCCGTCCGATCCTTGTGCGTGGATTCGTGCATTTCTCTTTTTTTTCAACTCTCGGGCTGTTTTGGAGACCCGTGTCCTATTGTCCCATCTCTGGCCGGCTTTGTTCGTCTCATTCTCATTTCGAGCGCATGAGCTTGGAGGTAGATAGCCATGGTGATTTTTCGCTGGAGATCTCAGCCGCTGATCTCTTTAGGCGAGCCGGTGGTTAGGCGCCCGGTTCTCCTCCCCCTGCCCCCCAATCCCCTGCTTCCTTCTCCTGAAGCGCGCGCACAGGGAGAGGCGAAGTAGACGCCATGGCGATCCAGCTACGTTGTCTTTTCTGCTTTGCTTGATTTCGCGACGCTTCTCATTTTCCCCGTGTTGATCTGCGAGGCCTGTGCCCCCTCCTCATCCTCCATCCATCTGTGGTTGGTTTTGTAAGTATGCTTTCCCCCTGCGAGGCCTGTACCCCCCTGCTTTTTCTGTTCAATTTTTGCTAGATCCGGCTCAGTGTTGTGTTGTTCCCCTGTGTAGACATGGATCTTAGATGTTTTGGATGTTGCAGGTGTTGCTGGTGTATGGTTGATGTATATGTAGTAGTGGATCCCTCCTGTTTTTTTGTCGATTTTGCGCTTCCGGATGCCGCTGTAGTTGTCATCGTGACAGTAGCTCCTAGATGTACAATCCCTCATGTGCATCCCTCCTATAATTGTCGTTGTGGTTACCTGCTGTTTGGATGTAAGTTGGTATTGACCCCTTTGACGTCTGCTAGCTTTTGTAGATGTATAGCCCCTAGATGTATGGATGCAAATGCTGAGTCACTTGGTCACTTGAGTCTCATTGTGTGTTTTATTGAAATAGGCATAGTAAAGGCCATCAATGCCATTTTTATTGAAATAAAAGATGCAAAACATTGTTCTAAATAAAAGCAAGCAAATCCTAACAAAATAAATTGACGCTCCAAGCAAAACACATATCATGTGGTGAATAAAAATATAGCTCCAAGTAAAGTTACCGATGAGCAAAGACGAAAGAGGGGATGCCTTCCGGGGCATCCCCAAGCTTAGCCTCTCGGTTGTCCTTGAATATTACCTTGGGGTGCCTTGGGAATCCCCAAGCTTAGGATCTTTGCCACTCCTTATTCCATAGTCCATCGAATCTTTACCCAAAACTTGAAAACTTCACAACACAAAACTTAACAGAAAACTCGTAAGCTCCGTTACTATAAGAAAATGAATCACCACTTAGTTACTGTTGTGAACTCCTTTTAAATTCATATTGGTGTAATATCTACTGTATTCTAACTTCTCTATGGTTCATACCCTCCGATACTACTCATAAATTCATCAAAATAAGCAAACAACACATAGAAAACAGAATCTGTCAAAAACAGAACTGTCTATAGTAATCTATATCAAACGTATACTTCTGGAAGGAAAAAAATTCTGAAATAAATAGCTGGATGTGAGGAAGTTATCTATTAATCACATGCAAAAAGAATCAACTAAATATCACTCTCCAGTAAAACATAGTAGCAAATCTCGTGAGTGCTAAAGTTTCTGTTTTTTACAGCAAGATCGCAAAGACTTTCCCCAAGTCTTCCCAAAGGTTCTACTTGGCACAAAAACTAATTAAAACACAAAAACTCAATCATAACAGAGTCTAGATAAATAATTTATTACTAAACAGGAAAAAAACCAAGGAACAAAAATAGAATTGGGTTTCCTCCCAACAAGCGCTACTGTTTAACGACTCGTAGCTAGGCATGATGATTTCAATGATGCTCACATAAAATATGAGAATGAAACATAAAGAGAGCATCATGAAGAATATGAATAGCACATTTAAGTCTAACCCACTTCCTATGCATAGGGATTTTGTGAGCAAACAACTTGTGGGAATAAGAATCAACTTGCATAGGAAGGTATAACAAGCATAGCTTCAAGATTTTCAACACATAGAGAGGAAACTTGATATTATTGCAACCCCTACAAGCATATATTCCTCCCTCATAATAATTTTCAGTAGCATCATGAATGAATCCAACAATATAACCATCACATAAAGCATTCTTTTCATGATCTACAAGCATGCAAAGTTGACACTCTTCCAAAATAGTGGGATTAACATTAACTAAAGTCATGACCTCTCCAAACCCACTTTCATAATTATCACAATAAGATTCAACACCCTCCAAAATAGTGGGATCATTACTTACTAAAGTTGACACTCTTCTAAACCCACTTTCATCAATATAATCATCATAAATAGGAGGCATGCTATCATCAAAATAAAATTGCTCATCAAAACTTGGGGGACAAAAATATCATCTTCATCAAACATAGCATCCCCAAACTTGTGGCTTTGCATATCATTAGCATCATGGATATTCAAAGAATTCATACTAACAACATTGCAATAATGCTCATCATACAAAGATTTAGTGCCAAACATTTTAATACATTTTTCTTCTAACACTTTGGCACAATTATCGGAATCCTTATTTTCATGACAGACATTAAAAAGATGAAGCATATGAGGTATCCTCAATTCTATTTTTTTTAATTTTCTTTAATAGACTAAACTAGTGATAAAACAAGAAACTAAAAGATTCGATTGCAAAATCTAAAGATATACCTTCAAGCGCTAACCTCCCCGGCAACGGCGCCAGAAAAGAGCTTGATGTCTACTACGCAACCTTCTTCTTGTAGACGTTGTTGGGCCTCCAAGTACAGAGGTTTGTAGGACAGTAGCAAATTTCCCTCGAGTGGATGACCTAAGGTTTATCAATCCGTGGGAGGCGTAGGATGAAGATGGTCTCTCTCAAGCAACCCTGCAACCAAATAACAAAGAGAATCTTGTGTCCCCAACACACCTAATACAATGGTAAATTGTATAGGTGCACTAGTTCGGCGAAGAGATGGTGATACAAGTGCAATATGGATGGTAGATATAGGTTTTTGTAATCTGAAAATATAAAAACAGCAAGGTAACTAATGATAAAAGTGAGCGTAAACAGTATTGCAATGCTAGTAAACAAGGCCTAGGGTTCATACTTTCACTAGTGCAAGTTCTCTCAACAATAATAACATAATTGGATCATATAACTATCCCTCAACATGCAACAAAGAGTCACTCCAAAGTCACTAATAGCGGAGAACAAATGAAGAGATTATTGTAGGTTACGAAACCACCTCAAAGTTAGTCTTTCTGATCGATCTATTGAAGAGTTCGCACTAGAATAACACCTTAAGACACAAATCAACCAAAACCCTAATGTCACCCACATACTCCAATGTCACCTCAAGTATCTGTGGGTATGATTATATGATATGCATCACACAATCTCATATTCATCTATTCAAACCAACACAAAGTACTTTAAAGAGTGCCCCAAAGTTTCTACCGGAGAGTCGAGATGAAAATGTGTGCCAACCCCTATGCATAAGTTCACGAGGTCACGGAACTCGCAAGTTGATCAGCAAAACATACATCAAGTGGATCACGTGATATCCCATTGTCACCACAGATAAGCACATGCAAGACATACATCAAGTGTTCTCAAATCCTTAAATACTCAATCTGATAAGATAACTTCAAAGGGAAAACTCAATCCATTACAAGAGAGTAGAGGGGGAGAAACATCATAAGATCCAACTATAATAGCAAAGCTCGTGATATATCAAGATCATACCACCTCAAGAACACGAGAGAGAGATCAAACACATAGCTACTGGTACATACCCTCAGCGCCGAGTGTGAACTACTCCCTCCTCGTCATGGAGAGCGCCGGGATGATGAAGATGGCCACCGGAGAGGGATTCCCCCCTCCGGTAGGGTGCCGGAATGGGTCTAGATTGGTTTTCGGTGGCTACGGAGGCTTGCGGCGGCGGAACTCCCGATCTATTGTGTTCCCTGATGTTTTTAGGGTATATGGACATATATAGGCGAGAGAAGTCGGTCAGGGGGGCCACGAGGGTGGGGGGCGCGCTCAGGGGGTAGGGCGCGCCTCCCTGCCACGTAGCTTCCTCGAAGCTTCCCTGACGTCTACTCCAAGTCTCCTGGATTGCTTTCGTTCCAAAAATAACTCTCCCGAAGGATTCATTTCGTTTGGACTCCGTTCGATATTCCTTTTCATCGAAACACTGAAATAGGCAAGAAAACAACAATTTGGGTTGGGCCTCCGGTTAATAGGTTAGTCCCAAAAATAATATAAAAGTGTTTAGTAAAGCCCATAAACATCCAAAACAGATAATATAATAGCATGAATACTTCATAAATTACAGATACATTGGAGACGTATCATTCTTACCTACACATCAAAACCACAACGATTTTTTTGTCAAGTGTGCTCTTTCAACCTTCAACAAGGACCGGGCGTAGTCAAACTTGATTCAACTAAAGCTCGAGAAACAGACACCCGCTAGCCACCTGCGTGCGAAGCACGTCGGTAGAACCAGTCTCATGAACGCGGTCATGTAATGTCAGTCCGGGCCGCTTCATCCAACAATACCGCCGAATAAAAGTAAGACATTGGTGGTAAGCAATATGACTATTATCGCCCACAACTCATTGTGTTGTACTCGTGCATATAACATCTACGCATAGACCTAGCTCAGATGCCACTGTTGGGGAACGCAGTATCTAAAAAAAATTCCTATGATCACACAAGATCTATCTAGGAGATGCATAGCAATGAGAGGGGAGACTGTGTCCATGTACCCTCGTAGACCGAAAGCAGAAGCGTTTAGTAACGTGGTTGATGTAGTTGTACGTCTTCGCGATCCAACCGATCCAAGTACCGAACGTACGACACCTTCGTGATCAACACACGTTCAACTCGGTGACGTCCCTTGAACTCTTGATCTAGTTGAGGCTGATGGAGAGTTCCGTCAGCATGATGGCGTGGTGACGGTGATGATGAAGTTTACCGGCGGAGGGCTTCACCTAAGCACTACGACGATATGACCGAGGTGTGTAACTGTGGAGGGGGGCACGACACAGGGCTAAGAGAAACTTTCGTGTGCCCCCTCCCACGTATACAAAGGGGGAGGAGAGGAGGCCGGCCATAGGGGGGGCACCATAGGGAGGAGTCCTACTTGGACTCCCGGTCCAAGTAGGATCCCCCCTCCTTTCCTATTCCAACTAGGAGAAGGAGGGAAGGGGAAGGAGGGAAGAAGGAAGGAGGGGGGCGCTGCCCCCTCCTAGTCCAATTCGTACCAGCCCATGGGGGGCGCGCGGCAACCCCTTGAGGCCCCTCTCTCCTTTCCCCTAAAGCCCATTAAGGCCCATTACTCTCCCGGGGGGTTCCGATAACCTCCCGGTACTCCGGAAAATACCCGAAACACTTTAGAACCATTCCGGTGTCCGAATATAACCTTCCAATATATCGATCTTTATGTCTCGACCATTTAGAGACTCCTCGTCATGTCCGTGATCTCATCCGGGACACCGAACAAACTTCGGTTCATCAAAACATGAAACTCATAATACAAATCGTCACCGAACGTTAAGCGTGTGGACCCTACGGGTTCGAGAACTATGTAGACATGACCGAGACACATCTCCGGTCAATAACCAATAGCGGAACGTAGATGCTCATATTGGCTCCTACATATTCTACGAAGATCTTTATCGGTCAAACCGCATAACAACATACGTTGTTCCCTTTGTCATCGGTATGTTACTTGCCCGAGATTCGATCGTCGGTATCATCATACCTAGTCCAATCTCGTTACCGGCAAGTCTCTTTACTCGTTCCATAATGCATCATCTCGTAACTAACTCATTAGTCACATTGCTTGCAAGTCTTTTAGTGGTGTGCATTACCGAGGGGGCCCAGAGATACCTCTCTGAAACACGGAGTGACAAAGCCTAATCTTAATCTATGCCAAGTCAACAAACACCATCGGAGACACATCTAGAGCATCTTTATAATCACCCAGTTATGTGGTGACATTTGATAGCACACTAAGTGTTCCTCCGGTATTCGGGAGTTGCATAAGCTCATAGTCATAGGAACATGTATAAGTCATGAAGAAAGAAATATCAATAAACTAAACGATCAAAGTGCTAAGCTAACGGATGGGTGTTGTCCATCACATCATTCTCTAATGATGTGATCCTATTCATCAAAAGACAACACATGTCTATGACTAGGAAACTTAACCATCTTTGATTAACGAGCTAGTCTAGTAGAGGCATACTAGGGACACTCTGTTTGTCTATTTATTCACACATGTACTAAATTTCCGGTTAATACAATTCTAGCATGAATAATAAACATTTATCATGATATAAGGAAATATAAACAACAACTTTATTATTGCCTCTAGGGCATATTTCCTTCATTTAGGGCCTAAACCAGACCTAGACGACCTCTTAAAGACTTTAGAGGAGTATATTTTGTACTCCTCGCGTTGTCCCACCTCTAAATTTACTTGCCTTGTGTCATTTCTTCAAAAGAAAGTATCCACCCTTTCGAGCAGCCCCTCTCTCTCTCCCCCACACCGCATCTTTGTCACTGTCCCCAAAATCAACTCCGGTGGCCCTCCCGAAGCCACCGCTCCGCCACCGACGCAACCAATGGCAGGATCCATCTATCATAGGTCGCTGTAGTCAATTCTCAGTGTGATCCATGACATACTGCCCAGTGCAGCCGGGGCCATGACAGCGCCCCCTCCCTTCCCGCTCCTTCACTGACCTACCGCCACCACTGTAGAAGAAATACCACAACGTGCGATAGAGACTGTGGGGGACTTGGGTGTCCGAGATCAAGGAAACGGACATTACTAGGTACCGGCTTGGGTCCTTTCAATCGGCGAAGCTGGCGGCGAGGGTGTACAACATCAAGGCGGTGACACTCTACAATAACAACAACAACAACAGGAAGCTGAATTTCCACTTCTTCCTCCCCAACGTCCCGACGATTATCGACCTTGAGCCCAAATTTGTCTCCCGTCGCGAATTGCAGAAGAACCAGGAGGCCTTCAAGCGGCTTGAGGAGGAGTTCCCCGATGAAGTGTACATGCCTGTGATCCGATGGAAGCATCTGGAGGTCGTCATCGAGGAGTGCCCATGTCTTGAGGTTTAAAAGCAAGCGATGGCCAACAAGGACGAGGTCGTGCCATCTAGTCGGGGCGGCAGAGTGGACGTGATCGAGTTCACGTCATATAGCTCTTGCTCCGGCATGGATTGGGTGATGCTCGAGGCCGAAACTGCGTCGGAAGATAGCAAGTAAAATTAGTAGTTTGTTTTTATTATTTCATTTGAATCGAGTAGCTTAAATTTGTATTATGCAATGTCGTATGAACCATATGCAGTGTAGTATGAACCTATGCTATCTATTATGCAATGCTGTATGGTTATGCAATTTGCAAATTTGTGAGGAACTATTTTTTAGCGCCTGAAATTTAAGAGATCGACTAGGAACCTTTTTTTAGCGGCTCAAATATAAGGAATTAAAGGATATGGTGTGATATATAAGGGCATCTCCAATGCTGACACCCAAATCGGATACCGTATCCGTCCGCGGACCGGAGTGGACCAGTCCGCATACAGTGATGCTGGAGCCAGCTATCCAAAGCTAGCCACAAAACGTCCACGTCTTTTGTAAGTCCGCAAGCTCAAAATAACCGCATATCAAATCCTAGTTCTAATTGAAATATTAGAATCCATTTTTTTTCAAATTAACGTAGTTCCGACTTGAAATCAACAAGCACATGTGTCCCATGAATCTGGGGCCGTGCCATATGCAAGCATCGGCAATGCGTCCGTGCACTTCTAGTAACTAGATAATCTAACCCTTCCTACGGCATCCTTCTTCAAGATGTAGTCATCAAAGGACCGGACGTCATGGTAGAGATGATCAAAGACATTTTTTTGCATCTGAAAGCTCCGATGAAAATTGTCAGTGAATAGGACACCAAGGCAAAATAGTCATCTATCAACGTCAAATGGCCCATGCCTGATTGAACACTCATGAACCTTGATGGATCCCATGAAATTGAGAACATGCTCTTTTGCTTGCTCTGCAGCAAGGACCACCTGCATCATCATCATTTCATCCATATAGTCTTGCTCGTCGGACGACTCAACGTAGTACTCGTATATGTACTCCATGTTCGAATCCATTACTGTAAAGAAGGGACAAGAAAATTAGCATGAGCATTTCACCAAACACTTGCCGGGCGTGGTGACTTACATATGGGAGAATGGTACCTATGTGGTGGGCGGACAAGAGGTGTGGACTGGCGGCGGAGGACAGGAGACGTGGAGTCAGAGTCCTACATGGCTGGTGTCCAGACTCCCGCAAAGCACCCTAGTTTTCTTTCGGTCTACGGGAAAACGGACATCCGGACTGGTTAGTGAACCGATGCAGGATGCCTTTGGATAGCAAATTGTGTTCGGACAGCTCAGTCCGGAGCCTGGATGATTGTGGGAGATTTAAAGATCCGCTTTGGACATGACCTAAGGGTCTAAATTTTGAGGGACCGCCTAGACACTAGTAGAAAACGGAGCTTTAGCGCCGGTTCGTAAGGGCCTTTAGTGCCGGTTCCATAACCGGCACTAAAGGGTGGGCACTAAAGGCCCCCCTCCTTTAGTACCGGTTCGGCACGAACCGGCACTAAAGTGCCACCACGTCGCGTGAGCTCGCGCCCTGGTATGGGGGACCTTTAGTACCGGTTGGTGTTACCAACCGGTACTAAAGGTTTTTTTTTTTGAATTTTTTTTGAAAATTTTCGAATTATTTTTTGAATTTTTTTCAATTTTTAATTTTTCTGAATTATTTGATGATTTAGTATCTAATCACCTCTCTTAACTGCTCAAGTGTGGATCACTCATTCCAAATCATCTAACTTCTCGACCAGTCACCCATCCCTCTCACTACTCTAGCCCGAGCACGCTTAACTTTCGGGGTTCTATTCTCCTTCGTTTCCGAGTCTGCACTTCACTAGTAGAAAAAGGGTCAAACGTGAAGCACATTAGTGCCGGTTTGTAAAAAACCCGGCACTAATGTGATCAATAGTGCCGGTTCGAATGGCTATGCATTAGTGCCGGTTCGTAATGAACCTTTAGTACCGGTTCGTGCCACGAACCGGTACTAAAGGGGTGGTGGCAGGCTGGCATCAGGCCAGGGCCCCACGAGCACCTTTAGTGACGGTTTGTGACACAAACCGATACTAAAGGTCTAACGTATAGTACCGGTTTGTGTCACCAACCGACACTACAGAGTCTTAACCTATAGTCCCGGTTGAAGACACAAATCGGCACTATAGGGCAATTTTCAAACTCTACCCCCCCTGTGTATCGCCATTTAGTTTTGAAAAAATCAAAAGAAAATGATAAAAACTTCAAAAAATAAAATCCTTCGAGAGGTAGTTATATTACTACATCTACACGTTAGGAAAATTTGAAAACTTAAATTTGGACATGTTTTGCAAAAAGTGTAGGGAAAATGTAAAACGGCTATAACTTTTGCATACGATGTCGGAAAAAAACATATAATATATCAAAAAATTCAGCACGAAAATCCGCATCCGATGGAGACGGCCTATGGCCTGTTTGCAATTTTTTAGAATCCTCAAATTCCAAAAGGAAAAAAGATATGGTCAAAGTTAAGTTTTTTTAATTTTTTTTGTTAAATCTGGTCAAACTACTAATTCAAGAAGTATTAATGTTACTACATAATTATTCAAGAATATTAGTGTTACTAAATAATTATTTCAATTTTTTGAATTTTGGTCAAATCTGGTCAAACTGTGGTCAAACTATGGTCAAACTTATTCAAGAAATATTAGTGTTACTAAATAATTACTGTTTTTTAGAATAATAGTTTCAAACTCAAACAGTGAAATGTGTGACTTCATGCTCAAGCTAAACTCCTGAGGGTTAATAGGATTGACATCTTACTATTGTCAGGAAAACAACAAGTGCAGACTTGGAAACGAAGGAGAATAGAACCTGAAAGTTAAGCGTGCTTGGGCTGGAGTAGTGAGAGGGATGGGTGACCGGCCGGGAAGATAGATGATTTGGAATGAGTGATCCACACTTGAGCAGTTAAGAGAGGTGATTAGAGACTAAATCACCAAATAATTCAGAAAAATTAAAAATAAAAAAAAATCAAAATTTTTTTCCAAAATTTTCAAAAAAAATCAAAAAAAACCTTTAGTACCGGTTGGTAGGTCCCCCATACCAGGGCGCGAGCTCACGCCACGTGGTGGCACTTTAGCGCCGGTTCGTGCCGAACCGGTACTAAAGGGGGGGGGGCTTTAGTGCCCACCAATTAGTGCCGGTTATGGAACCGGCACTAAAGGCCCTTACGAACCGGTTTTAAAGCTCTGTTTTCTACTAGTGCTTGTTGTTTTCCTGACAATAGTAAGATGTCAATCCTATTAACCCTCAGGAGTTTAGCTTGAGCATGAAGTCCCACATTTCACCGTTTGAGTTTGAAACTATTATTCTAAAAAATAGTAATTATTTAGTAACGCTAATATTTCTTGAATAAGTTTGACCATAGTTTGACCACAGTTTGACCATAGTTTGACCAGATTTGATCAAAATTCAAAAAATTGAAATAATTATTTAGTAACACTAATATTCTTGAATAATTATGTAGTAACATTAATACTTCTTGAATAAGTAGTTTGACCAGATTTAACCAATTTTTTTTAAAAAACTGAAATTTGACCATATCTTTTTTCCTTTTGGAATTTGAGGATTCTAAAAAATTCCAAACATGCCGTAGGCGGTCTCCATCGGATGCGGATTTTCATGCTGAATTTTTTGATATATTATACGTTTTTTCCGACATCGTATGCAAAAGTTATAGCCGTTTTACATTTTCCCTATACTTTTTGCAAAACATGTCCAAATTGTAGTTTTCAAATATTCCTAACTAGTAGATGTAGTAATATAACTACCTCTCGAAGGATTTTATTTTTTGAAGTTTTTATCATTTTCTTTTGATTTTTTCACACCGGGGGGGAGGGGCGGGAGGGGGGTAGAGTTTGAAAATTGCCCTATAGTGCCGGTTTGTGTCACAAACCGGTACTATAGGTCAGACCCCTTTAGTACCGGTTCATGGCACGAACCGGTACTAAAGGTTAGACCTTTAGTACCAGTTCGTGCCACGAACCGGTACTAAAGGTGATCGTGGGGCCTCGGCCTGACGCCAGCCTGCCACCACCCCTTTAGTATCGGTTCGTGCCACGAACCGGTACTAAAGGTTCAACACGAACCGACATTAATGCAAATCCGTTCGAACCGGCACTAATGGTACCATTAGTACTGGGCCAAAATCAAACCGGCACTAATGTGCTTCACGTTTGACCCTTTTTCTACTAGTGAGAGATGCCCTCAGACACTCGTTTCGAGCCCTAACACTTGGACAGTTATTTGGGCCCTGTTCCACACCTTCAAATACAGGTTTGTAAGAAATACTAGTAATCCTTAAAGTTTGATATAAAATATCTGAAGCGTAAAAGAGGCAAGAAAACGAAGTGGCAGAGTACCTGCTTCTGCTGGGGGAAACCGCCGGCCGCGAGGGCGAGAGCGCGCACTCGGAGGACTTTGATCTGGAGGAGGAACAAAATCCAGTTCTAGATGAATCTACCGTAGAGGTACGTAGGAACACCTACCCTTAAAATATCACTCTGTTCTTTCCTTACCTACGGTGGTGCAAGAATTTCCAGACCCATCCATTTCTTGGTTTGGATGTGCATTTGGAATTTAACGTACATGGGCTTCCAATGTTTCCAGGTGGCCATGGATGGGGAGGAGGATTCTTCTGACAAGACTACTGGCCTGATAGAGTCCAGGTACTTGTGCTACCCGGCCCTAGCATTTCATTTCAGAATTGTCTGATTAGATGCGTACATCATAATCGTTTCCCGTAGTTATATATTTCTTGCGAGATCATTGAGTTTTGATCGGACCCTTGTATTCAGCTTATAGCTGGGCTCTAACACTTCCCCTTAACTTCGGGGTAGTCCCACCCATTAGCCGTTGTATTATTGGTACTAGTCTATATCTCTGCAGAAACATGTTTTCGCGTTGAGTAATCTGGCATAAACACCGTGCTTCGACATGGTTGTATTGGCATGTGCATTGTAAATTTCTGCAGTAATCTGTAACTAGATCTGCGCCATCAATCCAGATTACAAAGTTGTAGGATGCTTCTTTCAGCGTATTTTTCTTTCTTTATGTATGCATATGTAAACCTTCCTATTTTATGGTTGGTGGTAGCTAGCTACCGTGCGCTATGTTGCAGAAACATTTTTAGTGTAATTATACATAGGAGTGGATCAACATACAGGATCATCTCTTTATAAATATCAAGTTATTGATCAACTTATAGACATAGAGACATACTAATTCATCTGAACCTCTAGCTTCGATCCGTCGTGACGGCATCAACGGTATGCTTATGCATGTGTTTTGAATTTCTGTACTTCAGCTCTTGTGCTTGCTGGATATGATATGTATCTACATTTCATGTTGATTATGTATTTTTATACTGTTTCTTTGGTTTTGTGCTTGGATATGCTAGTGCTCATGAAGCGCAAGATATGGAAGAAGATGTTGATGTGCTAGACAACGAAGAAGGTGAGCCACTAGAGGAGTTCTTTTACGAGCCAGTGAAAATCACGGAAGGAGTGCGGCGGTGTAACCGGAGTAATGGCAAAGGGTGGTTTTGCCGCAAGCTTGCACACCCCGACTATGCTATGTGCTGGGATCATGTCATGAACCGCCGTCAATACTTACAGAAGAGATTATATCCAAATGAGCTGCAAGCTAGCACTGGCAGGTCTGAAGCTGTAGACTGGGAGGAGACATCCGATCCTTCTTCGCCAGAGGCACTTTCGAGCTCGCCTGCTGTTCTAGAAGATGATGCGAAGCCCACTTAACTCGTCTTCATTGATATTATTGATGCCAGGAGTGTTGCCACCGAACAAAAGGAGTGAGATCGACAAATGTTGAACATATGGTTGCTAGCTTGTAATCCGATTTTATTTTTACCTACCTATTTGTTATGAACTAGTACGTCAAAATGTTGCTGCCGCTGAGATTGTACCATCTAAGAAAGTTGAGAACAAGCATCTATAAGGTTGTAGCCTGGCCGAAAAAAAATTGTATCCATCTACGAAAGTCCAACACCAACATTGAGATGGCTCAACATGCATCTACATGAAAAGCTTCTAGAAATATAAAAAGAGGTCTGCTTCATTACCCCCCTCCCCCCCTCCCCCTTCACTTTAGATGTGTAATTTGGTCTTTCACTTGTTGATTCAGATTCGAGTACATGGGCCCTCCCCGATCCAAATACGCAGTATGCTCCAGAAAAAAATGGTGTTTGCTAGCTTGATTTTGGCCAACAGCCTACCGGGGCAGGATGCACACCAGGTTCATAGTTTGAAAATGATTATGTCATATAACATTGTAAAGGCAGCATTGTAGTAGAGCTAGAGGGCGAGAATGAAATCAATGTGGGCGGATATTAATTAGCATCCCTGAAAAAGCAGATTCAGTCTTGTTAAAGGAGTCGGACGTGGAATTTCCAGGGTTTGGCCGCTGTTGCAATTCTCCAGCATTTCTGAGCAAAGTCACTCATAAAAAGGGAATACCCTGTCTCTTGAGAATTGTGAGAGTACAACACACAACTAGATTAGATTTTAAATGTCAATGTCTACCTCGTCACATACTCGCATCACATCTCGTGTGTTCAACATGTCCATCAAAAGCAGCCGGGCAAAAACATTTTGTTTTGAGGCAACTACTTTTTCGTAGTTTAAGCCTGCATGCATTGAAATATTTTTTTTAAACGGAGGCAAAAGCTTTGGCTCATCTCATTAATAAAGAAGTAAAGACAAAGTCTTAATGAGGGTCATTAGTCCTCCACAAATGCGAAAACAAAAAGGACTACTCTCACGGCATCAAGGATCCCAAGTGTTTAGCCCCGGCCAAAACCCAATTCCTGGCCTCCACCTTGATGCCCTCTATCACCGTGGTAGGCATTGAGGATTTCTTCTAGAACATCCTCGCGTTTCTCTCTTTTCAAACCTCCCAAAATACTAGCATTATAAGCGAAGAGACCGCCTTCCTTCGATGTCTGCGACCAAGGACCGCTCTAGTCCACCACTCATGGACCGAAGAGATTCCAGCCCAGTCGGCGGTGTTGAGCTCCGGCGTGTCAAGCCAACATCTCACCGCATTCCAAATGCGCATCGAGAACCTACACTGGAACATAATGTGTGCCACCGTCTCCGGCTCCTTTTTGCAGAGTTGGCATAAATTGCAATTTGGCTAGCTGAAGTGAAGAGCTCAGAAAGAAATATGATTAATTAGCTCCTGTCTTGTATGAACCTCAATCTTTTTTCATGACTGCTTCAGTTCTACATAAACCTGTTCAGAAAGAGGTCGAATAAAGCTAGAGACATTTTAGTGCTCAACAGGTAAGGCGTCGAACACTGAAATTCCTGGGTTGAGGGCAAAGCCGTACATACTCGGAGTTTTTTTGACAATAATACGACTTTATTTCTCAAATAATAGATAGGTCATTTACAAGCATATGAGAAATATAATCAGGAGGGTTGGAATCCCAAAGTGAAGAAGCTCTAGAACTAAATCAAAGCTTTGCTAAATAATCTGCTATCTCATTTGCTTCACGGAAGCAATGATCATATGAAACTTTCCCAAACTCATTAGCAAGGTTATGTCATTCCCTTACTGTCACAACTTCAGGGCCAAAGTAGTCCTCATGCTGGTTCAAGGTTTGTACCGCAAATGCACTCTCTGATTCAACAATCACTCGGTTACCTCCGACGTTTGCTGCCAGATAGAGCCCATTACGAATAGCACTCAATTCTGCACAATCGACATTATTAACATGTGGTAAAAACCAGTTAGCTGCAGCCAGAAAATTCCCCTTGTCATCACGTGTGACAGCTCCTGTGGCACCCGATTGCGTGTCAGGATGAAATGTGGCATCCACATTGACTTTAACTATACCCTGGGGCGGTCTCTTCCACATGTGGTCACTGCTATTATAAAGTTTGGAACGCTCGTATGATAGAAACGCTCGTACGATCAGGCGATTGGATGGTCTCAGCCCTCACAAACTTGCGCCGTTGCCACCCGATAGACCATGCTGCGACGACAATCAGCTCCGCCATTGGCAGGTCCCCACAGTTTTCTTGGTTTCTTTCTAAAATTTCCATAGTAACAGATCTCGAGCGATCTTCCACCACTGCCTTCATAATGACTTCCTCCTAGACTAGAGAAGCCCAAACTTTCAGCAATCTGGTGCAAGTGAACAAGCAATGGTGTATATCCTCCAACCCGATTTTGCACATTGCACTGGCCAGTGACAGGAATATGGCGACTAGCTAACACGTCGTAACATGGAAGTACTCCACGCAGTACCTTCCATACAAAATGTTTGACTTTGCCAGGGATTTATAGACGCCATGTATCCTTCCAAATTTCATTTACTTGAACGCTTCTGGCGCCATCAGTAAGTAATGTTCGCTGACCATAATGGTGATCAAACTCCACATGATGTGAAGATCGCACTGAGAAATATCCTGACCTTGTGTGGTTCCATGCAACAAAGTCCTCTACAATATCAACTCGGAGAGGGATTTGCAGAATTCTACTAACATCCACTGGGCTAAAAATAGAACATATGAGTTCCTCGTCCCATTGACCTCTATGTGGGTTGATCAATTCTTCCACCTTCGATAGTAAAGTTTGTCCCATGGGTGTGACCACTTTCCTTGAAACACTACACAGAATCCAAGGATCTTGCCAAATATTGATCTTTGAGCCATTCCCAACTCTCCACAAACATCCCCTCTTAAAAGTTTGGATCCCTGAGACTATATTTTGCCAAGTATATGAATAACCTTTCTTGGGGCCAACAGTTAATATATTTTCATCAGGATAACATTTGCACTTAGTACCTGTGCACACAATGAATCAAGGTTATGGATAAGACGCCAACACTGCTTTGCTAACATAGCAAGATTAAAGTTGTGCAATTTTCTAAAACCCATGCCCCCTTTCTTCTTTGGATGCACATCTTCCACCATGCATACCAATGCATTGTTTTCTTAGCTTCCCTATCTCCCCATGAAAAGCTTGGCATTTCATCCGTTATCGATTTGCAAATTCCTTTACGTAGTTTAAATACTGACATGGAATCTGAGGGAATAGCTTGTGCTACTGACTTCAACAAAATTTCTTTACCTTACATGGATAACACTTTTTCCTTCCATCCTCTCAAACTTTGGCATACTCTATCAATGAGGTGTTGGAAACAATCGGTACGGTCAACCCCAACCATAGTGGGTAGACCCATGTATTTGTTTGATAGAGCTTCTGTTAAAATATCCAATTCTCTACAAACATCCTCTCTGACTTGCAAGGTGGAGAACATCGCCCAGAAGTTCTGGTGGCGCCGGGAGCGAGAGAGGGAGGCGGCGGCATCATCGCAGGGAGGTTCGGACATGGTGGAGCAGCTCTCGCCTCCGCAACGCCCAGATCCCCGCACCCCTTCCATCCGAGCGCCAACGCGGATTACGCCGTCCGACCTTGTTGGGTAGAGGAGGATTCAATGGCCTCCAGGGCCATTCCGGAGAGCTTTCCGTCCACGCAGATGCCGGCGATCGACGTATGTGACTCGTCGCAGCTCGTTCGGGCACGGATGAGCACAGGCACCGGCAGTGCCCAGGCTTCCCTTGACATGTTCGACGAAATGACCAAACAAGAGTCGGTGTGTTTTCTTTCCTCTTGTCCGATCAGATTTTTGCATAGACAAATTTCGGGCATGATGAATGTTTGCAAACCATAATCATGTAGGAGGCATTCTTGTCGAACGTAATCAACGACAATGAAGATCCGATCGAAATGTAGTATGAATTGTAGGCCACCACCGCATCTGAAGTTGGGACGACATCCGATCCTAATCCGAGCAAGATTGACGTGCATGGATTGGATGGATTTGAGGTATGTGGATATGCGGCGCAACACATAAGGGGCTGGCGGGCGCTCTCCACGTACGCGCCTGCGAGCGTATAGGTGGCCGGATTTGCCAAGTCCTGCTGTAGATGCTCTAAGGGACTAAATTTTGAGGGATTTAGTGCTCTTAGACAATCATTTAGAAGGCCTAACATTTCGACAGTTACTTGGGGGCCCTGTTCCACACCCTCAAATAAGGGCCTGTAAGAAATAGTAATCCCTCAAGTTTGATACTGCTCCCAACCCTAGTCGTCCCTCCTTCCAACCCTAGCTGCCACTCCTCCTCACCCCCCTCTTCCCTTCCTCGCCGATGCCTGAGGTAGAAACAAACTAAAAAAAAACTGAAATTTGCCATCGAAAAGAAGTTGTCATGCTTGGCAACTAAAGTTGACATTCTCGCGTTACTAAACTTGCCATAAAAAACGTTCGGAAGTTGCCATGTGTTCACTTATAACGGCCATTTGCTGAGCAACCGCTTATTTTTGACCTCTAGGTCTTCAATCCCAACTCCACCGTGGTCTTTTGGGCAACATATAATATCCCATGTAGTGAGCTTATATTTCTGTTTGTGTTCGTCACTTTGCAAGAAGAATCATGATCTATGAAAATCCAATCTTTTTTGAACCCCTTTGGGTATTTCAAAGAAGTATAGGATGAACATGTGCAAGCTATAGTAAGGACAATCTTTATTAGGATGAGACGAGCTCCACACGGCAAAAGGCTGGCCTTCCAATGACTGAGCATTTTCTCAAGCGGGTGTTAATAATTTTCCAATCCTTATTTTGAGAAACAATTTTCCAAGATGAAGGTGAATGGGAATCCCAAGGTAACAAAAGGGAGGCTATCCAACCTCGCAACTAAGAAGTTGCTTGTAGTGGTGTTGTTCTATCGTTTTGAGTCCAGAAATTTTTTCGTACTGCCAGCAATTGATCAACTTCATACTAATCGCTTTGTCCATATCATGTTTCATAAAACTAAAAGCATCGTCTAGTATAGGATAGAGACTCCCCCATTCACCCCGCAAAAAAAAGACTCCCCCATTCACCAGGTGAGGAGTGAGCCATCCTACCTACTTGTCCATCCTCCATAGCCCTCGCTATAAGGATATCCAACATATCAGTAACCACATTGAAGATTGAACAAGATGGGCGATAGGGGATACCTTCGTAGCCCCTTAACACCAACACTACCTCCCTGCACCAAGGAGCAAGGAAATCGCTAATTTGCACTCCAGCTGCGCATGTACGTTGCGATCGACATCAATCGTAAAGCTTGGGGCAACAGTGATTTGGCACAACACTTCAGCTACGTACGTACATCTTGGTGCTAGCTACGTCAAGTTGTGATGCATGGATGATAACATCGGCAGAAATGAAAACATAGGCAAAATATGAATGCACGCATATGAATTCACCTCATTGCTAATGGTAAGCACAGAAAGAAGCGGATCTTTCAGCTTGAATAGGATGAGGGTACGATTTTAGGTCAAGATAATCTCAAAACCTATATTACCGAATATTCTAGACAGTTATTTGGACCTCCGGAGGACAATTGTGTGTCACTCGATGAGTCCAGGACTGAGGATGTGCCTCAGTTGTCTGCTGCTGATAATGATATCCTGGTTGCCCCGTTCTCAGAGAAGGAGGTGTTCGATGCGATTGCACAAATGAAAAACAATAAGGCTCCCGGACCGGATGGGTTCTCGGCTGAGTTCTATAAAAAGTGCTGGCACATTATTAAGGGGGATTTACTACCTATGTTTTATGATCTCTTCTCTGGATAGCTTCAATTATTTCACCTGAATTTGGAACTATCACATTGCTCCCTAAGAAAACGGATGCTGTGAGAATTGAGCAGTTCAGACCGATCTGCTTCCTCAATGTTAGTTTCAAAATCTTCACCAAGGTCGGGACCAATAGGCTCACACAGATTGCGCATTCTGTGGTGCAACAATCCCATACTGCTTTCATGCCGGACAGGAACATCCTTGAAGGGGTGGTTGTTCTTCATGAAACGCTCCATGAAATCCATTCCAAAAAATTAGATGGTGTAATTTTTAAGGTGGATTTTGAAAAAGCGTACGATAAGGTCAAATGGCCACTCCTCCAACAGGCATTGCGTATGAAGGGTTTTGATGAAGCCTGGCGCCGACAGGTCGAATCCTTTACGCAAAAAGGGAGTGTGGGAATTAAAGTGAATGACGATATAGGTCATTACTTCCAGACACATAAAGGCCTCAGACAAGGAGATCCGATGTCCCCTATCTTGTTTAACATTGTGGTGGATATGTTAGCAATTTTGATATGGAGGGCTAAGGAAAATGGTCAAGTGGGTGGTTTGGTACCTCATCTTGTTGATGGAGGTGTTTCCATCCTTCAATACGCAGATGATACAATCATCTTTATGGTGCATGATTTGGCCAAGGCGATAAATATGAAGCTGGTGTTATGCCTTTTTGAACAATTGACCGGGTTAAAGATTAACTTTCATAAGAGCGAGTTGTTTTGCTTTGATAGAGCCAAAGATGACCAGGAGTCTTATAGGCAATTGTTTGGGTGCGAGTTGGGGAGTTTACCTTTCTCATACCTTGGTATTCCGATACACCATCGTAGGCTGACAAACAGAGAATGGAAGTGCATCGAGGATCGATTTGAGAAAAAACTGAGCTGCTGGAAGGGTAAGCTCATGTCATACGGAGGCCGTTTGATATTGATTAATTCGGTGCTCACGAGTATGCCTATGTTCCTCTTATCGTTTTTTGAGGTCCCAGTTGGTGTTAGGAAAAGACTGGACTTCTATCGGTCGCGTTTCTCCTGGCAGGGTGATGATCTTAAAAGAAAATACCGGCTTGCTAAATGGGACATCATCTGTCGACCGAAAGACCAAGGGGGTCTTGGTATTGAAAATCTTGAAGTCAAGAACATATGCCTTCTTAGTAAGTGGTTGTGGAAGCTTTCTTTCGGGACTGAGGCCATGTGGGCGCAGATCCTCCGCAGCAAGTACCTCCAGACTAAAACATTGTCCCAGGTCACAGTCAGACCGACTGATTCGCCTTTCTAGAAAGGACTAATGAAAGTCAAACAATCAATGTTCAATAGGACGAAAATTGTTATTGGAAATGGGGCAAGTACATGTTTCTGGGAGGATACTTGGCTTGGCGACTCACCTTTAGCCATTCAATATCCGTCTTTATATCGGATTGCTCAACAACGTGAGGTATTTGTGGCAACGGTATTTCAATCTATCCCCCTTAATATTCAGTTTAGACGGTCGCTAGCGGGCAATCGTTGGGAAGAATGGCTCCATCTAGTTAGGAGACTGATGGACGTTCAGCTTTCTTACCAACCCGATGAATTATGCTGGAAGTTGACTAGGTCTGGAGTATTTACAGTTAAATCAATGTATATTGATGTTATTAATTCGAAATCCATTCCAACTTCCAAGTATGTTTGGGTAGTCAAAGTTCCTTTAAAAATTAAAGTGTTTATGTGGTTTGTCCATAAACAAGTTATTTTAACAAATGACAACTAGATAAAGTGTAATTGGACAGGACCTACTAGGTGTAGCTTCTGTGATCGGGATGAGACGATTAAGCATTTATTCTTTGATTGTCCGTTGGCCAAAGTCCTTTGGCGGACTGTCCATATTGCTTTTAATATTACTCCACCGACTTCGGTCAATGCATTATTTGGGACATGGCTTAATGGGGTTGAGCCTGACTTAGCAAGACATATTCGGGTTGGAGTTTGCGCTTTGTTGTGGGCTATCTGGAATTACAAAAATGATTTGGTTTTTAACAGAACATCATGGATTTATTTTTTGCAGGTTATTTTCCGAGCTACGGCAGTGATCCGTTCGTGGTCGCTACTCACTCCGATGGAGGCCAGGGAGCGTTTGGTTACTGGATCTATCCGTTGGGAGATGGTAGCTCGGGATATTTTCAACCGGTTTGGATGGCGGTCATGTAATAGGATAGGCAATTAGTTTACCTATCTATTTTTAGCCAGCCGATTGTGGCATCTTGTCCTGGCTAGTTTGTGTATCTAGCCTTTTTAAGCTCTGTGTGAGCCGCATTTTCCTTCCATCAACTGGAGACTTTGGAACCTTGTTGACACCTTTTGTTATTTGGTTAATAAGATGGCCGTATGCATCACTCTGATGCAGAGGCCGGGGAGCCCCCCCCCTTTCGAAAAAATGAATGCACGCATAGTGGTGCATAACTGTAAGTAGATGGCACTGCATGTAAGTACTCCCTCCGTCCGAAAAAACTTGTCCCTCAAATAAATGTATCTAGCACAAAGTTAATGTGTGATATATCCATTTGAGGAACAAGCTTGAGACAAGTTTTTTTGGACGAAGGAAGTACTAGATAATAACGATAGCAATATACTCCATTTCATAAAAACGGTGCTTATACAGCCAAACATACAATGACAGACTGAAGGTGTCTTATACGAACTCATATATAGGATATTAGTACTCCTTCCGTCCGAAAAGACTTGTCCTTCAAATGAATGTATCTAGCATCAAGTTAGTGCTAGATACATTTATTTGAGAAACAAGCTTGGGACAAGCTTTTCCAGACGGACGGAGTAGCACTGGATAGATTTCTTATATATTCTGGACTCTAGACCTGACGACGATGAGGCGGCAATAATAATAGCAATGGATTTGCTAATTTACAGTCGGATGAAATTAATTCTCTTTCATTCGATTTTCGGTCCGTCCGATCCTTGTGCGTGGATTCGTGCATTTCTCTTTTTTTTTTTCAACTCTCGGGCTGTTTTGGAGACCCGTGTCCTATTCTCCCCTCTCTGGCCGGCTTTGTTCGTCTCATTCTCATTTCGAGCGCATGATCTTGGAGGCAGATAGCCATGGTGATTTTTCGCTGGAGATCTCAGTCGCTGATCTCTTTAGGCGAGCCGGTGGTTAGGCGCCCGGTTCTCCTCCCCCTGCCCCCCAATCCCCTGCTTCCTTCTCCTGAAGCGCGCGCACAGGGAGAGGCGAAGTAGACGCCATGGCGATCCAGCTACGTTGTCTTTTCTGCTTCGCTTGATTTCGCGACGCTTCTCATTTTCCCCGTGTTGACCTGCGAGGCCTGTGCCCCCTCCTCATCCTCCATCCATCTGTGGTTGGTTTTGTAAGTATGCTTTCCCCCTACGAGGCCTGTACCCCCCTGCTTTTTATGTTCAATTTTTGCTAGATCCGGCTCAGTGTTGTGTTGTTCCCCTGTGTAGACATGGATCTTAGATGTTTTGGATGTTGCAGGTGTTGCTGGTGTATGGTTGATGTATATGTAGTGGTGGATCCCTCCTGTTTTTTTGTCGATTTTGCGCTTCCGGATGCCGCTGTAGTTGTCATCGTGACAGTAGCTCCTAGATGTACAATCCCTCATGTGCATCCCTCCTATAATTGTCGTTGTGGTTCCCTGCTGTTTGGATGTAAGTTGGTATTGACCCCTTTGACGTCTGCTAGCTTTTGTAGATGTACAGCCCCTAGATGTATGGATGCAAATGCTGAGTCACCTAGTCACTTGAGTCTCATTATGTGTTTTATTGAAATAGGCATAGTAAAGGCCATCAATGCCACTTTTATGGAAATAAAAGATGCAAAACATTGTTTTAAATAAAAGCAAGCAAATCCTAACAAAATAAATTGACGCTCCAAGCAAAACACATATCATGTGGTGAATAAAAATATAGCTCCAAGTAAAGTTACCGATGAGCAAAGACGAAAGAGAGGTTGCCTTCCGGGGCATCCCCAAGCTTAGCCTCTCGGTTGTCCTTGAATATTACCTTGGGGTGCCTTGGGCATCCCCAAGCTTAGGATCTTTGCCACTCCTTATTCCATAGTCCATTGAATCTTTACCCAAAACTTGAAAACTTCACAACACAAAACTTAACAGAAAACTCGTAAGCTCCGTTAGTATAAGAAAATGAATCACCACTTAGTTACTATTGTGAACTCCTTCTAAATTCATATTGGTGTAATATCTACTGTATTCCAACTTCTCTATGGTTCATACCCTCCGATACTACTCATAAATTCATCAAAATAAGCAAACAACACATAGAAAAAAGAATATGTCAAAAACAGAACTGTCTATAGTAATCTATATTAAACGTATACTTCTGGAAGGCAAAAATTCTGAAATAAATAGCTGGACGTGAGGAAGTTATCTATTAATCACATGCAAAAAGAATCAACTAAATATCACTCTCCAGTAAAACATAGTAGCAAATCTCGTGAGCGCTAAAGTTTCTGTTTTTTATAGCAAGATCGCAAAGACTTTCCCCAAGTCTTACCAAAGGTTCTACTTGGCACAAAAACTAATTAAAACACAAAAACTCAATCATAACAGACTCTAGATAAATCATTTATTACTAAATAGGAAAAAAACCAAGGAACAAAAATAGAATTGGGTTTCCTCCCAACAAGCGCTACTGTTTAACGGCCCGTAGCTAGGCATGATGATTTCAATGATGCTCACATAAAATATGAGAATGAAACATAAAGAGAGCATCATGAAGAATATGACTAGCACATTTAAGTCTAACCCATTTCCTATGCATAGGGATTTTGTGAGCAAACAACTTGTGGGAACAAGAATCAACTTGCATAGGAAGGTATAACAAGCATAGCTTTAAGATTTTCAACACATAGAGAGGAAACTTGATATTATTGCAAGCCCTACAAGCATATATTCCTCCCTCATAATAATTTTCAGTAGCATCATGAATGAATCCAACAATATAACCATCACATAAAGCATTCTTTTCATGATCTACAAGCATGCAAAGTTGACACTCTTCCAAAATAGTGGGATTAACATTAACTAAAGTCATGACCTCTCCAAACCCACTTTCATAATTATCACAATAAGATTCAACACCCTCCAAAATAGTGGGATCATTACTTCCTAAAGTTGACACTCTTCCAAACCCACTTTCATCAGTATAATCATCATAAATAGGAGGCATGCTATCATCAAAATAAAATTGCTCATCAAAACTTGGGGGACAAAAATATCATCTTCATCAAACATAGCCTCCATCAAATAGGGGGGGCACCATAGGGAGGAGTCCTACTTGGACTCCCGGTCCAAGTAGGATCCCCCCCCCTTTCCTATTCCAACTAGGAGAAGGAGGGAAGGGGAAGGAGGGAAGAAGGAAGGAGGGGGCGCTGCCCCCTCCTAGTCCAAGTCGTACCAGCCCATGGGGGGCGCGCGGCAACCCCTTGAGGCCCCTCTCTCCTTTCCCCTAAAGCCCATTAAGGCCCATTACTCTCCCGGGGTTTCCGATAACCTCCCGGTACTCCGGAAAATACCCGAAACACTTCAGAACCATTCCGGTGTCCGAATATAACCTTCCAATATATCGATCTTTATGTATCGACCATTTAGAGACTCCTCGTCATGTCCGTGATCTCATCCGGGACACCGAACAAACTTCGGTTCATCAAAACATGAAACTCATAATACAAATCGTCATTGAACGTTAAGCGTGTGGACCCTACGGGTTCGAGAACTATGTAGACATGACCGAGACACATCTCCGGTCAATAACCAATAGCGGAACGTAGATGCTCATATTGGCTTCTACATATTCTACGAAGATCTTTATCGGTCAAACCGCATAACAACATACGTTGTTCCCTTTATCATCGGTATGTTACTTGCCCGAGATTCGATCGTCGGTATCATCATACCTAGTCAAATCTCGTTACCGGCAAGTCTCTTTACTCGTTCCGTAATGCATCATCTCGTAACTAACTCATGAGTCACATTGCTTGCAAGTCTTTTAGTGGTGTGCATTACTGAGGGGGCCCAGAGATACCTCTCTGAAACATGGAGTGACAAAGCCTAATCTTAATCTGTGCCAAGTCAACAAACACCATCAGAGACACATCTAGAGCATCTTTATAATCACCCAGTTATGTGGTGACATTTGATAGCACACTAAGTGTTCCTCCGGTATTCGGGAGTTGCATAAGCTCATAGTCATAGGAACATGTATAAGTCATGAAGAAAGCAATATCAATAAACTAAACGATCAAAGTGCTAAGCTAACGGATGGGTCTTGTCCATCACATCATTCTCTAATGATGTGATCCTGTTCATGAAAAGACAACACATGTCTATGACTAGGAAACTTAACCATCTTTGATTAACGAGCTAGTCTAGTAGAGGCATACTAGGGACACTCTGTTTGTCTATGTATTCACACATGTACTAAATTTCTGTTTAATACAATTCTAGCATGAATAATAAACATTTATCACGATATAAGGAAATATAAACAACAACTTTATTATTGCCTCTAGGGCATATTTCCTTCATTTAGGGCCTAAACCAGACCTAGATGATCTCTTAAAGACTTTAGAGGAGTATATTTTGTACTCCTCGCGTTGTCCCACCTCTAAATTTACTTGCCTTGTGTCATTTCTTCAAAAGAAAGTATCCACCCCTCCGAGCAGCCCCTCTCTCTCTCCCCCACACCGCATCTTTGTCACTGTCCCCAAAATCAACTCCGGTGGCCCTCCCGAAGCCACCGCTCCGCCACCGACGCAACCAATGGCAGGATCCATCTATCATAGGTCGCTGTAGTCAATTCTTAGTGTGATCCACGACATACTGCCCAGTGCAGCCGGGGCCGTGACAGCGCCCCCTCCCTTCCCGCTCCTTCACTGACCTACCGCCACCACTGTAGAAGAAATACCACAACATGCGATAGAGACTGTGGGGGACTTGGGTGTCCGAGATCAAGGAAACGGACATTACTAGGTACCGGCTTGGGTTCTTTCAATCGGCGAAGCTGGCGGCGAGGGTGTACGACATCAAGGCGGTGACACTCTACAACAACAACAACAACAGGAAGCTGAATTTCCACTTCTTCCTCCCCAATGTCCTGACGATTGTCGACCTTGAGCCCCAATTTGTCTCCCGCCGCGAATTGCAGAAGAACCAAGAGGCCTTCAAGCGGCTTGAGGAGGATTTCCCCAACGAAGCGTACATGGCTGTAATCCGATGGAAGCATCTGGAGGTCGTCATCGAGGAGTGCCCATGTCTTGAGGTTTAAAAGCAAGCGATGGCCAACAAGGACGAGGTCGTGCCATCTAGTCGGGGCGGCAGAGTGGACGTCATATAGCTCTTGCTCCGGCATGGATTGGGTGATGCTCGAGGCCGAAACTGCGTCGGAAGATAGCAAGTAAAATTAGTAGTTCGTTTTTATTATTTCATTTCGAGTAGCTTAAATTTGTATTATGCAATGTCGTATGAACCATATGCAGTGTACTATGAACCTATGCTATCTATTATGCAATGCTGTATGGTTATGCAATTCGCAAATTTGTGAGGAACTGTTTTTTAGCGCCTGAAATTTAAGAGATCGACTAGGAACCTTTTTTAGCCGCGCAAATGTAAGGAATTAAAGGATATGGTGTGATATATAAGGGCATCTCCAATGCTGACACCCAAATCGGATACCGTATCCGTCCGCGGACCGGAGTGGACCAGTCCGCATACAGTGATGCTGGAGCTAGCTATCCAAAGCTAGCCACAAAATGTCCACGTCTTTTGTAAGTCCACAAGCTCAAAATAACCGCATATCAAATCCTAGTTCTAATTGAAATATTAGAATCCATTTTTTTTTTCAAATTAACGTAGTTCCAACTTTAAATCAACAAGCACATGTGTCCCACGAATCTGGGCCGTGCCATATGCAAGCATCGGCAATGCGTCCGTGCACTTCTAGTAACTAGATAATCTAACCCTTCCTACGGCATCCTTCTTCAAGATGTAGTCATCAAAGGACCGGACGTCATGGTAGAGATGATCAAAGACATTTTTTTGCATCCGAAAGCTCCGATGAAAATTGTCAGCGAATAGGACACCAAGGCAAAATAGTCATCTATCAACGTCAAATGGCCCATGCCTGATTGAACACTCGATGAACCTTGATGGATCCCATGAAATTGAGAACATGCTCTTTTGCTTGCTCTGCAGCAAGGACCACCTGCATCATCATCATTTCATCCATATAGTCTTGCTCGTCGGACGACTCAACGTAGTACTCATATATGTACTCCATGTTCGAATCCATTACTGTAAAGAAGGGACAAGAAAATTAGCATGAGCATTTCACCAAACACTTGCCGGGCGTGGTGACTTACATATGGGCGAATGGTACCTATGTGGTGGGCGGACAAGAGGCGTGGACTGGCGGCGGAGGAAAGGAGACGTGGAGTCAGAGTCCTACATGGCTGGTGTCCAGACTCCCGCAAAGCACCCTAGTTTTCTTTCGGTCTACGGGAAAACGGACATCCGGACTGGTTAGTGAACCGATGCAGGATGCCGTTGGATAGCAAATTGCGTTCGGACAGCTCGGTCCGGAGCCTGGATGATTGTGGGAGATTTAAAGATCCGCTTTGGACATGACCTAAGGGTCTAAATTTTGAGGGACCGCCTAGACACTAGTAGAAAACGGAGCTTTAGCGCCGGTTCGTAAGGGCCTTTAGTGCCGGTTCCATAACCGGCACTAAAGGATGGGCACTAAAGGCCCCCCTCCTTTAGTACCGGTTCAGCACGAACCGGCGCTAAAGTGCCACCACGTGGCGTGAGCTCGCGCCCTGGTATGGCGGACCTTTAGTACCGGTTGGTGTTACCAACCGGTACTAAAGGTTTTTTTTTTGAATTTTTTTTGAAATTTTTTGAATTTTTTTTGAATTTTTTTCAATTTTTAATTTTTCTGAATTATTTGATGATTTAGTATCTAATCACCTCTCTTAACTGCTCAAGTGTGGATCACTCATTCCAAATCATCTAACTTCTCGACCGGTCACCCATCCCTCTCACTACTCTAGCCCGAGCACGCTTAACTTTCGGGTTCTACTCTCCTTCGTTTCCGAGTCTGCACTTCACTAGTAGAAAAAGGGTCAAACGTGAAGCACATTACAAACCGGCACTAATGTGATCAATAGTGCCGGATCGAATGGCTATGCATTAGTGCCGGTTCGTAATGAACCTTTAGTACCGGTTCGTGCCACGAACCGGTACTAAAGGGGTGGTGGCAGGCTGGCGTCAGGCCAGGGCCCCACGAGCACCTTTAGTGACGGTTTGTGACACAAACCGATACTAAAGGTCTAACCTATAGTACCGGTTTGTGTCACCAACCGACACTACAGAGTCTTAACCTATAGTCCCGGTTGAAGACACAAACCGGCACTATAGGGCAATTTTCAAACTCTACCCCCCTGTGTATCGCCATTTTAGTTTTGACAAAATCAAAAGAAAATGATAAAAACTTCAAAAAATAAAATCCTTCGAGAGGTAGTTATATTACTACATCTACACGTTAGGAAAATTTGAAAACTTAAATTTGGACATGTTTTGCAAAAAGTGTAGGGAAAATGTAAAACGGCTATAACTTTTGCATACGATGTCGGAAAAAAACTTATAATATATCAAAAAATTCAGCATGAAAATCCGCATCCGATGGAGGCCTACGGCCTGTTTGCAATTTTTTAGAATCCTCAAATTCCAAAAGGAAAAAAGATATGGTCAAATTTAAGTTTTTTTAAATTTTTTTTGTTAAATCTGGTCAAACTACTAATTCAAGAAGTATTAATGTTACTACATAATTATTCAAGAATATTATTGTTACTAAATAATTATTTCAATTTTTTTGAATTTTGGTCAAATCTGGTCAAACTGTGGTCAAACTATGGTCAAACTATGGTCAAACTTATTCAAGAATTATTAGTGTTACTAAATAATTACTGTTTTAATAGTTTCAAACTCAAACAGTGAAATGTGTGACTTCATGCTCAAGCTAAACTCCTGAGGGTTAATAGGATTGACATCTTACTATTGTCAGGAAAACAACAAGTGCAGACTTGGAAACGAAGGAGAATAGAACCTGAAAGTTAAGCATGCTTGGGCTGGAGTAGTGAGAGGGATGGCTGACCGGTCGGGAAGATAGATGATTTGGAATGAGTGATCCACACTTGAGCAGTTAAGAGAGGTGATTAGAGACTAAATCACCAAATAATTCAGAAAAATTAAAAATTGAAAAAAAATCAATTTTTTTTCCAAAATTTTCAAAAAAAAATTCAAAAAAAAACCTTTAGTACAGGTTGGTAACACCAACCGGTACTAAAGGTCCGCCATACTAGAGCGCGAGCTCACGCCACGTGGTGGCACTTTAGCGCCGGTTCGTGCCGAACTGGTACTAAAGGGGGGGGGGGCTTTAGTGCCCACCAATTAGTGCCGGTTATGGAACCGGCACTGAAGGCCCTTACGAACCGGTTTTAAAGCTCTGTTTTCTACTAGTGCTTGTTGTTTTCCTGACAATAGTAAGATGTCAATCCTATTAACCCTCAGGAGTTTAGCTTGAGCATGAAGTCACACATTTCACCGTTTGAGTTTGAAACTATTATTCAAAAAAATAGTAATTATTTAGTAACGCTAATATTTCTTAAATAAGTTTGACCATAGTTTGACCACAGTTTGACCATAGTTTGACCAGATTTGATCAAAATTCAAAAAATTGAAATAATTATTTAGTAACACTAATATTCTGGAATAATTATGTAGTAACATTAGTACTTCTTGAATAAGTAGTTTGACCAGATTTAACCAATTTTTTTTTAAAAAAACTGAAATTTGACCATATCTTTTTTCCTTTTGGAATTTGAGCATTCTAAAAAATTCCAAACAGGCCGTAGGCGGTCTCCATCGGATGCGGATTTTCGTGCTGAATTTTTTGATATATTATACGTTTTTTTCTGACATCATATGCAAAAGTTATAGGCGTTTTACATTCTCCCTACACTTTTTGCAAAACATGTCCAAATTGTAGTTTTCAAATATTCCTAACTAGTAGATGTAGTAATATAACTACCTCTCAAAGGATTTTATTTTTTGAAGTTTTTATCATTTTCTTTTGATTTTTTCACAGGGGGGGGGTAGAGTTTGAAAATTACCCTATAGTGCCGTTTTGTGTCACAAACCAGTACTATAGGTCAGACCCCTTTAGTACCGGTTCATGGCACTCGGAGGACTTTGATCTGGAGGAGGAACAAAATCCAGTTCTTGATGAATCTACCGTAGAGGTACGTAGGAACAACTACCCTTAAAATATCACTCTGTTCTTTCCTTACCTACGGTGGTGCAAGAATTTCCAGACCCATCCATTTCTTGGTTTGGATGTCCATTTGGAATTTAACGTACATGGGCGTCCAATGTTTCCAGGTGGCCATGGATGGGGAGGAGGATTCTTCTGACAAGACTACTGGCCTGATAGAGTCCAGGTACTTGTGCTACCCGGCCCTAGCATTTCATTTCAGAATTGTCTGATTAGATGCGTACATCATAATCGTTTCCCGTAGTTATATATTTCTTGCGAGATCGTTGAGTTTTGATCGGACCCTTGTATTCAGCTTATAGCTGGGCTCTAACACTTCCCCTTAACTTCGGGGTAGTCCCACCCATTAGCCGTTGTATTATTGGTACTAGTCTATATCTCTGCAGAAACATGTTTTCGCGTTGGGTAATCTGGCAGAAACACCGTGCTTCGGCATGGTTGTATTGGCATGTGCATTGTAAATTTCTGCAGTAATCTGTAACTAGATCTGCGCCATCAATCCAGATTACAAAGTTGTAGGATGCTTCTTTCAGCGTATTTTTCTTTCTTTCTGTATGCATATGTAAACCTTCCTATTTTATGGTTGGTGGTAGCTAGCTACCGTGCGCTATGTTGCAGAAACATTTTTAGTGTAATTATACATAGGAGTGGATCAACATATAGGATCATCTCTTTATAAATATCAAGTTATTGATCAACTTATAGACATAGAGACATACTAATTCATCTGAACCTCTAGCTTCGATCCGTCGTGACGGCATCAACGGTATGCTTATGCATGTGTTTTGAATTTCTGTACTTCAGCTCTTGTGCTTGCTGGATATGATATGTATCTACATTTCATGTTGATTATGTATTTTTATACTGTTTCTTTGGTTTTGTGCTTGGATATGCTAGTGCTCATGAAGCGCAAGATATGGAAGAAGATGTTGATGTGCTAGACAACGGAGAAGGTGAGCCACTAGAGGAGTTCTTTTACGAGCCAGTGAAAATCACGGAAGGAGTGCGGCGGTGTAACCGGAGTAATGGCAAAGGGTGGTTTTGCTGCAAGCTTGCACACCCCGGCTATGGTATGTGCTGGGATCACGTCATGAACCGCCGTAAATACTTACAGAAGAGATTATATCCAAATGAGCTGCAAGCTAGCACTGGCAGGTCTGAAGCTGTAGACTGGGAGGAGACATCCGATCCTTCTTCGCCAGAGGCACTTTCGAGCTCGCCTGCTGTTCCAGAAGATGATGCGAAGCCCGCTTAACTCGTCTTCATTGATATTATTGATGCTAGGAGTGTTGCCACCGAACAAAAGGAGTGAGATCGACAAATGTTGAACATATGGTTGCTAGCTTGTAATCCGATTTTAGTTTTACCTACCTATTTGTTATGAACTAGTACGTCAAAATGTTGCTGCCGCTGAGATTGTACCATCTAAGAAAGTTGAGAACAAGCATCTATAAGGTTGTAGCCTGGCCAAAAAAAAATTGTATCCATCTACGAAAGTCCAACACCAACATTGAGATGGCTCAACATGCATCTACATGAAAAGCTTCTAGAAATATAAAAAGAGGTCTGCTTCATTACCCCCCTCCCCCTTCACTTTAGATGTGTAATTTGGTCTTTCACTTGTTGATTCAGATTCGAGTACATGGGCCCTCCCCGATCCAAATACGCAGTACGCTCCAGAAAAAATGGTGTTTGCTAGCTTGATTTTGGCCAACAGCCTGCCGGGGCAGGATGCACACCAAGTTCATAGTTTGAAAAAGATTATGTCATATAACATTGTAAAGGCAGGATTGTAGTAGAGCTAGAGGGCGAGAATGAAATCAATGTGGGCGGATATTAATTAGCATCCCTGAAAAAGCAGATTCAGTCTTGTTAAAGGAGTCGGACATGGAATTTCCAGGGTTTGGCCGCTGTTGCAATTCTCCAGCATTTCTAAGCAAAGTCACTCATAAAAAGGGAATACCCTGTCTCTTGAGAATTGTGAGAGCACAACACACAACTAGATTAGATTTTAAATGTCAATGTCTACCTCGTCACATACTCGCATCACATCTCGTGTGTTCAACATGTCCATCAAAAGCAGCCGGGCAAAAACATTTTGTTTTGAGGCAACTACTTTTTCGTAGTTTAAGCCTGTATGCATTGAAATATTTTTTTTAAACGGAGGCAAAAGCTTTGGCTCATCTCATTAATAAAGAAGTAAAGACAAAGTCTTAATGACGGTCATTACTCCTCCACAAATGCGAAAACAAAAAGGACCACTCTCACGGCATCAAGGATCCCAAGTGTTTAGCCCCGGCCAAAACCCAATTCCTGGCCTCCACCTTGATGCCCTCTATCACCGTGGTTGGCATTGAGGATTTCTTTTAGAACATCCTCGCGTTTCTCTCTTTCCAAACCTCCCAAAATACTAGCATTATAAGCGAAGAGACCGCCTTCCTTCGATGTCCGCGACCAAGGACCGCTCTAGTCCACCACTCATGGACTGAAGAGATTCCAGCCCAGTCGGCGGTGTTGAGCTCCGGCGTGTCAAGCCAACATCTCACCGCATTCCAAATGCGCATCGAGAACCTACACTGGAACATAATGTGTGCCACCGTCTCCGGCTCCCTTTTGCAGAGTTGGCATAAATTGCAATTTGGCTAGCTGAAGTGAAGAGCTCAGAAAGAAATATGATTAATTAGCTCCTGTCTTGTATGAACCTCAATCTTTTTTCATGACTGCTTCAGTTCTACATAAACATGTTCCGAAAGAGGGCAAATAAAGCTAGAGAGATTTTAGTGCTCAACAGGTAAGGCGTCGAACACTGAAATACCTGGGTTGAGGGCAAAGCCGTACATACTCGGAGTTTTTTTGACAATAATACGACTTTATTTCTCAAATAATAGATAGGTCATTTACAAGCATATGAGAAATATAATCAGGAGGGTTGGAATCCCAAAGTGAAGAAGCTCTAGAACTAAATCAAAGCTTTGCTAAATAATCTGCTATCTCATTTGCTTCACGGAAGCAGTGATCATATGAAACTTTCCCAAACTCATTAGCAAGGTTATGTCATTCCCTTACTGTCACAACTTCAGGGCCAAAGTAGTCCTCATGCTGGTTCAAGGTTTGTACCGCAAATGCACTCTCTGATTCAACAATCACTCGGTTACCTCCAACGTTTGCTGCCAGATAGAGCCCATTACGAATAGCACTCAATTCTGCAAAATCGACATTATTAACATGTGGTAAAAACCAGTTAGCTGCAGCCAGAAAATTCCCCTTATCATCACGTGTGACAGCTCCTGTGGCACCCGATTGTTTGTCAGGATGAAATGTGGCATCCACATTGACTTTAACTATACCCTGGGGCGGTCTCTTCCACATGTGGTCACTGCTATTATAAAGTTTGGAACGCTCGTATGATAGAAACGCTCGTACGATCAGGCGATTGGATCGTATCACCCCTCACAAACTGGCGCCGTTGCCACCAGATAGACCATGCTGCGACCACAATCAGCTCCGCCATTGGCAGGTCCCCACAGTTTTCTTGGTTTCTTTCTAAAATTTCCGTAGTAACAGATCTCGAGCGATCTTCCGCCACTGCCTTCATGATGACTTCCTCCTAGACTAGAGAAGCCCAAACTTTCAGCAATCTGGTGCAAGTGAACAAGCAATGGTGTATATCCTCCAACCCGATTTTGCACATTGCACTGGCCAGTGACAGGAATATGGCGACTAGCTAACACGTCGTAACATGGAAGTACTCCACGCAGTACCTTCCATACAAAATGTTTGACTTTGCCAGGGATTTATAGATGCCATGTATCCTTCCAAATTTCATTTACTTGAATGCTTCTGGCGCCATCAGTAAGTAATGTTCGCTGACCATAATGGTGATCAAACTCCACATGATGTGAAGATCGCACTGAGAAATATCCTGACCTTGTGTGGTTCCACGCAACAAAGTCCTCTACAATATCAACTCGGAGAGGGATTTGCAGAATTCTACTAACATCCACTGGGCTAAAAATAGAACATATGAGTTCCTCGTCCCATTGACCACTATGTGGGTTGATCAATTCTTCCACCTTCGATAGTAAAGTTTGTCCCATGGGTGTGACCACTTTCCTTGAAACACTACACAGAATCCAAGGATCTTGCCAAATATTGATCTTTGAGCCATTCCCAACTCTCCAAAAACATCCCCTCTTAAAAGTTTGGATCCCTGAGACTATATTTTGCCAAGTATATGAATAACCTTTCTTGGGGCCAACCGTTAATATATTTTCATCAGGATAATATTTGCACTTAGTACCTGTGCACACAATGAATCAAGGTTATGGATAAGACGCCAACACTGCTTTGCTAACATAGCAAGATTAAAGTTGTGCAAGTTTCTAAAACCCATGCCCCCTTTCTTCTTTGGATGCACATCTTCCACCATGCATACCAATGCATTGTTTTCTTAGCTTCCCTATCTCCCCATGAAAAGCTTGGCATTTCATCCATTATCGATTTGCAAATTCCTTTACGTAGTTTAAATACTGACATGGAATATGAGGGAATAGCTTGTGCTACTGACTTCAACAAAATTTCTTTACCTTGCATGGATAACACTTTTTCCTTCCATCCTTTCAACCTATGGCATACTCTATCAATGAGGTGTTGGAAACAATCGGTACGGTCAACCCCAACCATAGTGGGTAGACCCATGTATTTGTTTGATAGAGCTTCTGTTAAAATATCCAATTCTCTAAAAACATCCTCTCTGACTTGCAAGGTGGAGAACATCGCCCAGAAGTTCTGGTGGCACCGGGAGCGAGAGAGGGAGGCGGCGGCATCATCGCAGGGAGGTTCGGACATGGTGGAGCAGCTCTCGCCTCCGCAATGCCCAGATCCCCGCACCCCTTCCATCCGAGCGCCAACGCGGATTACGCCGTCCGACCTTGTTTGGAAGAGGAGGATTCAATGGCCGCCAGGGCCATTCCGGAGAGCTTTCCGTCCACGCAGATGCCGGCGGTCGACGTATGTGACTCGCCGCAGTTCATTCGGGCATGGATGAGCCCATGCACCGGCAGTGCCCAGGCTTCCCTTGACATGTTCGACGAAATGACCGAACAAGAGTCGGTGTGTTTTCTTTCCTCTTGTCCGATCAGATTTTTGCATAGACAAATTTTGGGCATGTTGAATGTTTGCAAACCATAATCATGTAGGAGGCATTCTTGTCGAACGTAATCAATGACAATGAAGATCCGATCGAAATGTAGTATGAATTGTAGGCCACCACCGCATCTGAAGTTGGGACGACATCCGATCCTAATCCGAGCAAGATTGACGTGCATGGATTGGATGGTTTGAGGTATGTGGATATGCGGCGCAACACATGAGGGGCTGGCGGGCGCTCTCCGCGTACGCGCCCGCGAGCGTATAGGTGGCCGGATTTGCCAAGTCCTGCTGTAGACGCTCTAAGGGACTAAATTTTGAGGGATTTAGTGCTCTTAGACAATCATTTAGAAGGCCTAACATTTCGACAGTTATTTGGGGGCCCTGTTCCACACCCTCAAATACGGGCCTGTAAGAAATAGTAATCCCTCAAGTTTGATACTGCTCCCAACCTTAGTCGTCCCTCCTTCCAACCCTAGCTGCCACTCCTCCTCACCCCCCTCTTCCCTTCCTTGCCGCCGCCTGAGGTAGAAACAAGCTAAAAAAAACTGAAATTTGCCATCAAAAAGAAGTTGTCATGCTTGGCAACTAAAGTTGACATTCTCGCGTTACTAAACTTGCCATAAAAAACGTTCGGAAGTTGCCATGTGTTCACTTATAACGGCCATTTGCTGAGCAACCGCTTATTTTTGACCTCTAGGTCTTCAATCCCAACTCCACCGTGGTCTTTTGGGCAACATATAATATCCCATCTAGCGAGCTTACATTTCTGTTTGTGTTCGTCACTTTGCAAGAAGAATCATGATCTATGAAAATCCAATCTTTTTGGCACCCCTTTGGGTATTTCAAAGAAGTATAGGATGAACATGTGCAAGCTATAGTAAGGACAATGTTTATTAGGATGAGACGAGCTCCACATGACAAAAGGTTGGCCTTCTAATGACTGAGCATTTTCTCAAGCGGGTGTTAATAATTTTCCAATCCTTATTTTGAGAAACAATTTTCCAAAACAAAGGTGAATGGGAATCCCAAGGTAACAAAAGGGAGGCTATCCAACCTCGCAACTAAGAAGTTGCTTGTAGTGGTGTTGTTCTATCGTTTTGAGTCCAGAAATTTTTTCGTACTACCAGCAATTGATCAACTTCATACTAATCGCTTTGTCCATATCATGTTTCATAAAACTAAAAGCATCGTCTAGTATAGGATAGAGACTCCCCCATTCACCCCGCAAAAAAAAACTCCCCCATTCACCAGGTGAGGAGTGAGCCATCCTACCTACTTGTCCATCCTCCGTAGCCCTCGCTATAAGGATATCCAACATATCAGTAACCACATTGAAGATTGAAGAAGATGGGCGATAGGGGATACCTTCGTAGCCCCTTAACACCAACACTACCTCCCTGCACCAAGGAGCAAGGAAATCGCTAATTTGCACTCAAGCTGTGCATGTACGTTGCGATCGACATCAATCGTAAAGCTTGGGGCAACAGTGATTTGGCAGAACACTTCAGCTACGTACGTACATCTTGGTGCTAGCTACGTCAATGTTGTGATGCATGAATGATAACATCGGCAGAAATGAAAACATAGGCAAAATATGAATGCACGCATATGAATTCACCTCATTGCCAATGGTAAGCACAGAAAGAAGCGGATCTTTCAGCTTGAATAGGATGAGGGTATGATTTTAGGTCAAGATAATCTCAAAACCTATATTACCGAGTATTCTAGACAGTTATTTGGACCTCCGGAGGACAATTGTGTGTCCCTCGATGAGTCCAGGACTGAGGATGTGCCTCAGTTGTCTGCTGCTGATAATGATATCCTGGTTGTCCCGTTCTCAGAGAAGGAGGTGTTCGATGCGATTGCACAAATGAAAAACAATAAGGCTCCCGGACCGGATGGGTTCTCGGCTGAGTTCAATAAAAAGTGCTGGCACATTATTAAGGGGGATTTACTACCTATGTTTTATGATCTCTTCTCTGGATAGCTTCAATTATTTCACCTGAATTTGGAACTATCACATTGCTCCCTAAGAAAACGGATGCTGTGAGAATTGAGCAGTTCAGACCGATCTGCCTCCTCAATGTTAGTTTCAAAATCTTCACCAAGGTTGGGACCAATAGGCTCACACAGATTGCGCATTCTGTGGTGCAACAATCCCATACTGCTTTCATGCCGGACAGGAACATCCTTGAAGGGGTGGTTGTTATTCATGAAACGCTCCATGAAATCCATTCCAAAAAATTAGATGGAGTAATTTTTAAGGTGGATTTTGAAAAAGCGTACGATAAGGTCAAATGGCCACTCCTCCAACAGGCATTGCGTATGAAGGGTTATGATGACGCCTGGCGCCGACAGGTCGAATCCTTTACGCAAAAAGGGAGTGTGGGAATTAAAGTGAATGACGATATAGGTCATTACTTCCAGACACATAAAGGCCTCATAGAAGGAGATCCGGTGTCCCCTATCTTGTTTAACATTGTGGTGGATATGTTAGCAATTTTGATAGGGAGGGCTAAGGACAATGGTCAAGTGGGTGGTTTGGTACCTCATCTTGTTGATGGAGGTGTTTCCATCCTTCAATACGCAGATGATACAATCATCTTTATGGAGCATGATTTGGCAAAGGCGATAAATATGAAGCTGGTGTTATGCCTTTTTGAACAATTGACCGGGTTAAAGATTAACTTTCATAAGAGCGAGTTGTTTTGCTTTGGTAGAGCCAAAGATGACCAGGAGTCTTATAGGCAATTGTTTGGGTGCGAGTTGGGGAGTTTACCTTTCTCATACCTTGGTATTCCGATACACCATCGTAGGCTGACAAACAGAGAATGGAAGTGCATCGAGGATCGATTAGAGAAAAGCTGAGCTGCTGGAAGGGTAAGCTCATGTCATACGGAGGCTGTTTGATATTGATTAATTCGGTGCTCACGAGTATGCCTATGTTCCTCTTATCATTTTTTGAGGTCCCAGTTGGTGTGAGGAAAAGACTGTACTTCTATCAGTCGCGTTTCTTCTGGCAGGGTGATGATCTTAAAAGAAAATACCGGCTTGCTAAATGGGACATCAACTGTCGACCGAAAGACCAAGGGGGTCTTGGTATTGAAAATCTTGAAGTCAAGAACAGATGCCTTCTTAGTAAGTGGTTGTGGAAGCTTTCTTTCGGGACTGAGGCCATGTGGGCGCAGATCCTCCGCAGCAAGTACCTCCAGACTAAAACATTGTCCCAGGTCACAGTCAGACCAACTGATTCGCCTTTCTGGAAAGGACTAATGAAAGTCAAACAATCAATGTTCAATAGGACGAAATTTGTTATTGGAAACGGGGCAAGTACACGTTTCTGGGAGGATACTTGGCTTGGCGACTCACCTTTAGCCATTCAATATCCGTCTTTATATCGGATTGCTCAACGACGTGAGGTATTTGTGGCAACGGTATTTCAATCTATCCCCCTTAATATTCAGTTTAGAAGGTCGCTAGCGGGCAATCGTTGGGAAGAATGGCTCCATCTAGTTAGGAGACTGATGGACGTTCAGCTTTCTCACCAACCCGATGAATTATGCTGGAAGTTGACTAGGTCTGGAGTATATACAGTTAAATCAATGTATATTGATGTTATTAATTCGAACTCCATTCCAACTTCCAAGTATGTTTGGGCAGTCAAAGTTCCTTTAAAAATTAAAGTGTTTATGTGGTTTGTCCATAAACAAGTTATTTTAACAAATGACAACTTGATAAAGTGTAATTGGACAGGACCTACTAGGTGTAGCTTCTGTGATCGGGATGAGACGATTAAGAATTTATTCTTTGATTGTCCGTTGGCCAAAGTCCTTTGGCGGACTGTCCATATTGCTTTTAATATTACTCCACCGACTTCGGTCAATGCATTATTTGGGACATGGCTTAATGGGGTTGAGCCTGACTTAGCAAGACATATTCGGGTTGGAGTTTGCGCTTTGTTGTGGACTATCTGGAATTGCAGAAATGATTTGGTTTTTAACAGAACATCACGGATTTATTTTTTGCAGGTTATTTTCCGAGCTACGGCAGTGATCCGTTCGTGGTCGCTACTCACTCCGATGGAGGCCAGGGAGCGTTTGGTTACTGGATCTATCCGTTGGGAGATGGTAGCTCAGGATATTTTCAACCGGTTTGGATGGCAGTCATGTAATAGGATAGGCAATTAGTTTACCTATCTATTTTTAGCCAGCCGGTTGTGGCATCTTGTCCTGGCTAGTTTGTGTATCTAGCCTTTTTAAGCTCTGTGTGAGCTGCATTTTCCTTCTATCAACTGGAGACTTTGGAACCTTGTTGACACCTTTTGTTATTTGGTTAATAAGATGGCCGTATGCATCACTCTGATGCAGAGGCCGGGGAGCCCCCCCCCTTTTCGAAAAAATGAATGCACGCATAGTGGTGCATAACTGTAAGTAGATGGCACTGCATGTAAGTACTCCCTCCGTCCGAAAAAACTTGTCCCTCAAATAAATATATCTAGCACAAAGTTAATGTGTGATATATCCATTTGAGGAACAAGCTTGAGACAAGTTTTTTCGGACGAAGGAAGTACTAGATAATAACGATAGCAATATACTCCATTTCATAAAAACGGTGCTTATACAGCCAAACATACAACGACAGACTGATGGTGTCTTATACGAACTCATATATAGGATATTAGTACTCCTTCCGTCCGAAAAGACTTGTCCTTCAAATGAATGTATCTAGCATCAAGTTAGTGCTAGATACATTCATTTGAGAAACAAGCTTGGGACAAGCTTTTCCTGACGGAGGGAGTAGCACTGGATAGATTTCTTATATATTCTGGACTCTAGACCTGACGACGATGAGGCGGCAATAATAATAGCAATGGATTTGCTAATTTATAGTCGGATGAAATTAATTCTCTTTCATTCGATTTTCGGTCCGTCCGATCCTTGTGCGTGGATTTGTGCACTTCTCTTTTTTTTCAACTCTCGGGCTGTTTTGGAGACCCGTGTCCTATTCTCCCCTCTTTGGCCGGCTTTGTTCGTCTCATTCTCATTTCGAGCGCATGAGCTTGGAGGCAGATAGCCATGGTGATTTTTCGCTGGAGATCTCAGTCGCTGATCTCTTTAGGCGAGCCGGTGATTAGGCGCCCGGTTCTCCTCCCCCTGCCCCCCAATCCCCTGCTTCCTTCTCCTGAAGCGCGCACACAGGGAGAGGCGAAGTAGACGCCATGGCGATCCAACTACGTTGTCTTTTCTGCTTCGCTTGATTTCGCGACGCTTCTCATTTTCCCCGTGTTGATCTACGAGGCCTGTGCCCCCTCCTCATCCTCCATCCATCTGTGGTTGGTTTTGTAAGTATGCTTTCCCCCTGCGAGGCCTGTACCCCCCTGCTTTTTCTGTTCAATTTTTGCTAGATCCGGCTCAGTGTTGTGTTGTTCCCCTGTGTAGACGTGGATCTTAGATGTTTTGGATGTTGCAGGTGTTGCTGGTGTATGGTAGATGTATATGTAGTGGTGGATCCCTCCTGTTTTTTTGTCGATTTTGCGCTTCCGGATGCCGCTGTAGTTGTCATCGTGACAGTAGCTCCTAGATGTACAATCCCTCATGTGCATCCCTCCTGTAATTGTCGTTGTGGTTCCCTGCTGTTTGGATGTAAGTTGGTATTGACCCCTTTGACGTTTGCTAGCTTTTGTAGATGTACAGCCCCTAGATGTATGGATGCAAATGCTGAGTCACCTAGTCACTTGAGTCTCATTATGTGTTTTACTGAAATAGGCATAGTAAAGACCATCAATGCCACTTTTATTGAAATAAAAGATGCAAAACATTGTTCTAAATAAAAGCAAGCAAATCCTAACAAAATAAATTGACGCTCCAAGGAAAACACATATCATGTGGTGAATAAAAATATAGCTCCAAGTAAAGTTACCGATGAGCAAAGACGAAAGAGGGGATGCCTTCTGGGGCATCCCCAAGCTTAGCCTCTCCAAAATAGTGGGATTAACATTAACTAAAGTCATGACCTCTCCAAACCCACTTTCATAATTATCACAATAAGATTCAACACCCTCCAAAATAGTGGGATCATTACTTCTAAAGTTGACACTCTTCCAAACCCACTTTCATCAATATAATCATCATAAATAGGAGGCATGCTATCATCAAAATAAAATTGCTCATCAAAATTTGGGGGAAAAATATCATCTTCATCAAACATAGCATCCCCAAACTTGTGGATTTGCATATCATTAGCATCATGGATATTCAAAGAATTCATACTAACAACATTGCAATCATGCTCATCATACAAAGATTTAGTGCCAAACATTTTAATACATTTTCTTCTAACACTTTGGCACAATTATGGGAATCCTTATTTTCATGACGGGCATTAAAAAGATGAAGCATATGAGGTATCCTCAATTCTGTTTTTTTGTAATTTTCTTTAATAGACTAAACTAGTGATAAAACAAGAAACTAAAAGATTCGATTGCAAAATCTAAAGATATACCTTCAAGCGCTAACCTCCCCGGCAACGGCGCCAGAAAAGAGCTTGATGTCTACTACGCAACCTTCTTCTTGTAGACGTTGTTGGGCCTCCAAGTACAGAGGTTTGTAGGACAGTAGCAAATTTCCCTCAAGTGGATGACCTAAGGTTTATCAATCCGTGGGAGGCGTAGGATGAAGATGGTCTCTCTCAAGCAACCCTGCAACCAAATAACAAAGAGAATCTTGTGTCCCCAACACACCTAATACAATGGTAAATTGTATAGGTGCACTAGTTCGGCGAAGAGATGGTGATACAAGTGCAATATGGATGGTAGATATAGGTTTTTGTAATCTGAAAATATAAAAACAGCAAGGTAACTAATGATAAAAGTGAGCGTAAACAGTATTGCAATGCTAGTAAACAAGGCCTAGGGTTCATACTTTCACTAGTGCAAGTTCTCTCAACAATAATAACATAATTGGATCATATAACTATCCCTCAACATGCAACAAAGAGTCACTCCAAAGTCACTAATAGCGGAGAACAAACGAAGAGATTATTGTAGGTTACGAAACCACCTCAAAGTTAGTCTTTCTGATCGATCTATTGAAGAGTTCGTACTAGAATAACACCTTAAGACACAAATCAACCAAAACCCTAATGTCACCTAGATACTCCAATGTTACCTCAAGTATCTGTGGGTATGATTATATGATATGCATCACACATTCTCAGATTCATCTATTCAAACCAACACAAAGTACTTTAAAGAGTGCCCCAAAGTTTCTACCGGAGAGTCGAGACGAAAACGTGTGCCAACCCCTATGCATAAGTTCACGAGGTCACGGAACTCGCAAGTTGATCAGCAAAACATACATCAAGTGGATCACGTGATATCTCATTGTCACCACAGATAAGCACATGCAAGACATACATCAAGTGTTCTCAAATCCTTAAAGACTCAATCTGATAAGATAACTTCAAAGGGAAAACTCAATCCATTACAAGAGAGTAGAGGGGGAGAAACATCATAAGATCCAACTATAATAGCAAAGCTCGCGATATATCAAGATCATACCACCTCAAGAACACGAGAGAGAGATCAAACACATAGCTACTGGTACATACCCTCAGCGCCGAGTGTGAACTACTCCCTCCTCGTCGTGGAGAGCGCCGGGATGATGAAGATGGCCACCGGAGAGGGATTCCCCCCTCCGGTAGGGTGCCAGAACGGGTATAGATTGGTTTTCGGTGGCTACGGAGGCTTGCGGCGGCGGAACTCCCGATCTATTGTGTTCCCTGATGTTTTTAGGGTATATGGACATATATAGGCGAAAGAAGTCGGTCAGGGGGGCCACGAGGGTGGGGGGCGCACCCAGGGGGTAGGGCGCGCCTCCCTGCCACGTAGCTTCCTCGAAGCTTCCCTGACGTCTACTCCAAGTCTCCTGTGAAAGATCGTGGATGTCGCCTAGAGGGGGGTGAATAGACGTTTTAAAATAATTATGATTTAGGCTTGAACAAATGCGGAATAAACCTAGCGGTTAATTTGTCAAGCACAAAACCTAAAACAACTAGGCTCACCTATGTGCACCAACAACTTATGCTAAGCAAGATAAGCAATTATGCGATAGCAAGATATATGACAAGAAACAATACGGCTATCACAAAGTAAAGTGCATAAGTAAAGAGCTCGGGTAAGAGATAACCGAGGCACGCAGAGACGACGATGTATCCCGAAGTTCACACCCTTGCGGATGCTAATCTCCGTTTGGAGCGTTGTGGAGGCACAATGCTCCCCAAGAAGCCACTAGGGCCACCGTAATCTCCTCATGCCCTCGCACAATGCAAGATGCCGTGATTCCACTAAGGGACCCTTGAGGGCGGTCATCGAACCCGTACAAATGGCAACCAGAACTTCTGGAGGTGAAACAACGTACACGAGTCCACTACTCACCACACAATACACTACTATGGATTCATCCCCGTCTCCCTACGAGAAGGCCATCCATAGCACTCACACATGTCTTGAGCATTTTAGGGTATCCACTTCAAGTTGTCTATGTACCATGTAAGCATCCAAGAAGTCCATAACCGCGGACCCGGCTATTCGAATAGATCATGTTAACCCTGCAGGGGTGTACTTCTTCACACACGCTCTCGCCACTTACCGCCATGTACACGTCATGTATCTCGGCAACCTTCAAGCGGAAGCCTGGCGAGGGTGTCGGCCACGACCTGACTAACCACACAAGACTCTAGTCCAGGTTTATCGCCTATTCGGGTTCCATCCGCAAGGAGATCCGGCCGGGGTGTCGCTCACGGCCCCAAACGATGTGAGCAGGGTTCCTGAGCCCACCAACCGGGTGCCACTCGGTACACCGTGCCACGTGTGCCTAGTCTGTCCCAAGCCCACCCTGCCGGGTGCCACTTGGTAGAAAAATAGCACTACCTACAAACACCAGAAACTAGTTGCGACTCCTGGACAGAGATCAAGTTGGTTAATAAGTCGAGAGGGCTTGGAGCGCCCGGAGCCCAATGTGTGGTAGTATCGAGTCATTGGACAACATACACAGAACTCAGGGCTTAAGGACGGTTCCAGTGAGACAACCCACCATGTACTCCTACATGGCCTCTCACCGCTACCTTTACCAAATCGTGTTCACACACTTCACTCTCAGCATCAGAACATATCGTGACACTCCAATTCATTCCCAATGAATCAGACCTGACACAACTCTAAGCAATAGCAGGCATAGCATGGTAGGAACACATCAGTGGCTTCAATCAACCCCTACACATGCTAGTGGGTTTCAACTATTTACTGTGGCAATGACCGGTCATGCAGAGGAATGGGTTCAACTACCGCAGCACAAAGTAGCAGATGAATCGTTGTTGTCCTAATGCAATAACTGAGAGCAGGAGCGAGAGAGTAGGGTTTTATCGAAATGAACAAGGGGGTTTGCTTGCCTGGTAAATCAACAAGGGAGGCACTGCTTCACAGACAGGTACTCTGGAACGTCTCCGGAGCAGGACCTATCGAGAAGGAACGGTGCCGGCAATCAATACACAATCATATGCAACAATATGATGCATGAACATGGCATGTAGATGTGATGCTGTTGAGCTAAAGCAACTAGTGTTCACTTGGTTTGAAGTCCATTTGAACCAAAGGTTCAAATGCATTTCTAAATTAAGTCTCTTATATATGCCATAATGTGTTTTCCCATATTCAGCATGTATAAGTTTGTTTTTCATGCATGAAACTAGTACAGATGGAAAGATGGCATTTTTCTGATAATTTTTCATATATAAATTATTTCAATCTGAGCTACGGTTGAATTTCTATGAATTTTTGAAGTTTAAATCAATTTCTAGAATTTTCCTGATTTAATTAAATCCAGAAATTATATACTGTGCCAGCATGACGTCAGCACGACGTCAGCGGGTCAACGCGGCTGTCCAGGGTCAAACCTGACGTGTGGGTCCCACACGTCAGTGACACTGGGGTTAACAGGGGTTAATTTAATTTAATTAAAAGGTTAGGGGGGTCGGGTCCACTGGTCAGTGTCAGGATTAATTAACAGAGTTAATTAAATTTAAACTAATCCTAAACTAGAATTAGTCAGGGCCGGGCCCACATGTCATTGACCCAGGGGAGGTCAAACCCCCTGGTCAACCGGGGCTAAAGCGCCGGCGTTTAGCCGCCGGCGACAGCAAACGCGGCGGAGGGGCTCGGGATCGCCGTTCCGACGACCATTTGGGCGGCGGAGACCACGAGAGCGAAGCCCGCGCTCACGCGCATCCAGTGGAGCACGCGGGAGGCTGCGGGGGCGGCGGAGCTCGCCGGAGCGAAGCTCGGGGCGGCTGCCGGAGTTCGGGCGTGAGCGGGATCGGGCTGCAGGGCATGGCAGGGGCTGCGGGCGGAGGCGTTGGCCTTCTGGGAGGCTACTGAGCGCGGTGGCCGGTGCAGGCATGGGCTGCGGTGGCTCTGGCCACGACGGCGAGGAGCTGCGGCGGTGATGGCTTCGGCCATGGTGGTAGCGACGGCTACGACACGGGAACGGGGGGGAGAAGAGAGGGGAAGCAGGGAGATGCTCACGGCGATCACGCGGAGCAGCACAGCGGGGTCGGGGAAGGCCTGGTGACGGCGAATCGACGGCGGCGGACGGCGGAGCCCGAGGAGGAAGACGATGGCGATGGTGGCTCCTCGGGGCACTCCGGCTTGCTTGGCTCGGCGAGGAGGTAGCTGGCGACGAAGCGGAGCTCCTGGGCGTGTCGGGGAGGTGAGGGGAGACCGGTGGCCACGGCAACGGCGAGCGATGGCGGCGGCAGCGCTCGGGTGGGCGAGGGGGAGAGAGAACCAGGGGAGGGGGGAGGAATGAGAGAGTGAGAGGGCGGTCGGGGCTGCGTGGCGTCGTCCGGGGCGTTCCAGGCGACGAGGAGGAAGCAGGAGGTGGCCAGGGAAGCAGGAGGTGGAGGCACGGCGGTGCGCGCGCGTCAGCACGCGCCGTTCCCCTGTCGGGGAGGAAGACGACAGAGGAGGGGGGGCCAGGCGGGCTGGGCCGCCTCCTGGCTGGGCCGGCCTGCTGCTGCTGGGCTGCGCAGGGGAGGGAAGGCCCAGGTAAGCCCTCCTTCCTTTTATTTCTGTTTTCTATTTTTTTCTGACATTTGTTTGATTTAATAAATATATCAAATCATTTAATTTTATTATGCCAATTTTTGTAGGGGCTAATGGTATTATTCCAGAGCTCTTGTATAATTGGCATAATTTTTGGACCATATTTCATATATATAGAAATATATTTCCAATGCAATTATTTATCGAATTAACCGAAATGGCCAAAATAAAAATCCATGAGCTCCTAAAAATATTGTTTTGATTTTTATCTCTGTCCAATATTTTTAGAGGGCATCATGAGCATTTTCTTGGACCCTTTTGGAGAAATTTTTATTTGGGTCATTTCCAAAAATGATTCTCAGGGTTCCACCAATCCTCATTTCAATTTAAATGAAATTTAAACATGATGCACAAATAGCTAGCTAGTCTAAGTCATACCAGACTAGGGATGTGACAACTCGCCCCCACTTGAAAGAATCTCGTCTCGAGATTCAGGGGTCGACGGAAAGAAAGCGGGGTACTCCAGTCGAAGACGATCTTCTTGCTCCCAGGTAGCTTCTCTCTCGGAATGATGAGACCACTGAACTTTGAGAAACTTGATGTTCTGACGTCGAGTAACACGCTCTGCTTGATCAAGAATGCGAACCGGGTACTCTCGGTATGTGAGGTTATCTTGGAGATCAAGCGTTTCGTGGTCCACTCCGCGGATAGGATCCGAGAAGCAACGCCTGAGTTGAGAGACGTGGAAGACATCATGAACTCAAGAAAGATGTGGAGGTAGTTCCAATTGGTAGGCAACCTCTCCTCGTTTAGCGAGAATATGAAAAGGACCAATGTAGCGAGGAGCCAACTTGCCCTTGATACCGAAACGATGGGTACCCTTCAAAGGAGTAACCCGAAGGTAGGCTTGGTCGCCAATTTCATAAGTCACATCCTTATGATGACGATCATACTGACTTTTCTGACGGGACTGGGCTGTTTTCAAATTCTCACGAATGATGCGAACTTGCTCTTCTGCCTCCTGGATCATGTCCGGTCCAAAGAATTGTCTTTCACCGGTTTCTGACCAGTTCAAAGGTGTTCGACATCTTCGTCCATAGAGAACCTCAAAAGGAGCTTTCTTGAGGCTGGATTGATAGCTATTGTTATAAGCAAACTCGGCGAAAGGAAGACATTTCTCCCAATCCATACCGAATGAGATAACGCAAGCTCTGAGCATGTCTTCGAGAATTTGATTGACCCGTTCCACGTGACCACTTGATTGAGGGTGGAAAGCGGTACTGAAAGAAAGATGGGTTCCCATGGCAGTTTGGAAACTCTCCCAAAAATGAGAAGTGAAAAGGCTGCCACGGTCTGAATTGATCTCTAGTGGAACACCATGAAGTGACACTATTCGAGAAATATATAAGTCAGCAAGCTGACCAGCAGTGATACTCTCTCGAACAGGGAGGAAGTGAGCCACTTTGGAAAGACGATCAACGACTACGAAGATAGCGTTATTCCCTCTCTTGGACCTGGGAAAACCGGTGATGAAGTCCATACCAACTTTATCCCATTTCCATTCAGGAATAGCTAAGGGCTGAAGGGTGCCAGCAGGTCTTTGATGCTCTGCCTTAACGCGACGACATACGTCACATTTAGCAATGAACTCAGCGATTTCCCTCTTCATCCTAGTCCACCAGAACCTCTGGCGTAGGTCCTGATACATCTTAGTACTACCGGGATGAATCGTGAGAGGGGATTCATGCGCCTCCTTAAGGATCAATTGTCGCAGATGTTGATTCTTGGGAACCACCAAGCGATTCTCAAAGAAAACAACTCCACGATCATCCATAGAGAAACATCCACCCACTCCCTTCTTAATGTTTCTCTTGATCCGAGAAATTCCTGTGTCTTGCTTTTGAGCAGCGATAATCCGATCTTCAAGATCAGGTTTCGCCACCAGGGTAGAAAGGAATCCGCGAGGAGCAATGTGAAGGTTACGCTTACAGAATTCCTTATGGAGAAGTGGTTGGCCTTGCTGCAACATGAGATTGTTGCAATGGGATTTACGGCTTAGAGCATCAGCCATGACATTGGCTTTGCCTGGGGTGTAGGTAATCCCTAGATCATAATCTGTGATCAACTCCAACCAACGTCTTTGCCTAAGGTTCAGATCCGGTTGGGTGAAGATATACTTGAGACTCTGGTGATCGGTGTAGATCTCGCAACGTTTACCAAGGAGGTAATGTCGCCAGGTCTTGAGTGCATAGACTACGGCTGCAAGCTCTAAATCATGTGTAGGATAATTCTCCTCATGTGGATGCAACTGTCGAGATGCATAGGCAATCACATGACGATCCTGCATAAGAATGCAACCTAGTCCCTGTCGTGAGGCGTCGCAGTAGATAATAAAGTCTTTAGTGAAATCCGGTGGCACAAGTATGGGAGCAGAAGTCAGGCGCCTTTTCAGTTCCTGAAAACTGTACTCACACTGTGGGGACCACTCGAACTTTTTATCTTTCTTGAGAAGTTCCGTGAGGGGTTTGGCTACTTTGGAGAAGTTTTCAACAAAGCGGCGACAATAGCTGGCTAGACCAAGGAAACTCCTAACTTGTTTAACGGTCTCAGGTGGAGTCCAATCGAGAACGGCTTGAACTCTCTCGGGATTGACAGCAATGCCCTTACCAGAGATTACGTGGCCTAGGTAGGTCACTTCTGGCAACCAAAATTCACACTTGGAGAACTTGGCATAAAGGCGGTGTTCTCTGAGTTTTTCTAAAACAAGTCTAAGATGTTCGGCATGCTCTTCCTCGTTCTTCGAGTAAATAAGAATATCATCGAGGTAAACCACGACGAACTTATCTAAGTATTCCATGAAGATCGAGTTCATCAAGCGGGAGAAGGTGGCTGGGGCGTTGGTTAGGCCGAAGGACATGACGGTGTACTCGTACTGGCCATAGCGAGTGACAAAAGCTGTCTTGGGAATGTCTCCGTTTCTGATTTTGATTTGGTGGTATCCTAACCTTAAATCCATCTTGGAGAAGACTGAGGATCCAGCGAGCTGATCATACAGGTCGTTGATCCTGGGGAGCGGATACTTGTTCTTTATCGTGACCAAATTAACGGGACGATAATCTACAACCATCCGGTCCGTACCGTCTTTCTTCTTGACAAAGAGGACGGGGCAAGCCCAAGGAGAAGAACTAGGACGGATGAAACCCTTTTGCAAGGACTCATCGAGTTGTTTCTTAAGCTCGGCTAGTTCTAAGGGTGCCATCTTGTAAGGTCTCCGGGAGATTGGAGCTGTTCCTGGGATAAGATCTATGACAAACTCTACTTCTCTGTCAGGTGGAACACCTGGCAGTTCCTCTGGAAAGACATCCGGAAAGTCACGGACTACCGGGATATCTTCAAGGTCTGGAAGAGGGCTGGCATTAAGAGAATAGAGCTGACGCTTTGCAACTCTAGTAGAGACGGTGACTAACTTGCCAGATGGGTGTGTAAGCTGAACAGATCTTGTGTAGCAATCAATCTTGGCATGATGAGCTGTCATCCAGTCCATACCCAAGATGATGTTAATATCTGAGGACTTGAGGGCTACAAGTGATGCAAGGAATACAAGTCTGTCAACAAGGATTTCGTTACCATGGCTTACACTAGAGGTTTGCCATTTGGATCCAGGAGTTTGGATGACTAGCGGAGTTGGCATATCACAAAATGACATGTTGTGCAAGTTAGCATAGCTTTCAGAAATGAAGGAGTGAGATGCTCCAGTATCGAATAGAACTGATGCTGGGTGACAATTGACAAGGAGTGTACCAAGAACGACATCCGGATCATCATGAGCGTCTTTAGCTGAGACGTGATGCACACGTCCACGTTCAGTGGAAACTGACTTGGCACTGATCATCTTGCGTGATGGCTTAATACAGCCAACAGTCTTCTCGGGCTGGGGTGGAGCATAACTAGTCTGAGAGCAGTCACGTGCATAGTGTCCTGGCTTCCCGCATGTGAAGCAAGTCCCTGAGGTTGGACGGGGACCCGCACTAACAAGCGGTCTACCAGTAGGCCTGGGTGGAACATACGACTGAGCTGGAGGAGGCACCACAAGAGATGACCTTGGTGTATAACCGGAAGGAAGAGCGGAGTTTGGAACCCAAATCCGGCGTTTCTGGGAACTAGAACCGGAGGAAGATCACAAATCACGGGTGTGCTTACGAGACTCCTCGTAAGTGAGTTGAGCTGTCTCTGCATTAAGGGCCTTGTTCACAAGGGCTTGGAATGTATCACAATGATGCAGGTGGAGATCACGACGCAACTTGGGGTTGAGACCCTTCCGGAACCTAGCCTGCTTCTTGGCGTCCGTGGACACCTCTTCTGTGGCATAACGGGCGAGGTTCTCAAACTCTCTACTATAGGCATCAACAGCCATCTTACCCTGGGTGAAACTACAGAACTCCTCTCTCTTGCGATCAAGGAGGGCTTGGGGAATGTGATGCTCGCGAAAAGCCTCAGTGAAATCCTTCCAGGTAGGAATCTGACCAGCTGGAAGCATAGCCTCATAGTTCTGCCACCAAAGACTAGCAGGACCTTCCAGGTGATATGTGGCATAAGTGACCTTGTCATCTTCAGCTACATTCGCGGAACGCAGCTTATGGGTGATGCTACGGAGCCAGTCATCTGCATCGAGTGGCTCGATGGAATGATGAAAGGTAGGTGGGTGCAAACGAATGAAGTCATGAATGGTCACAGACTTGTTGGACTGATGTGCGGTGTTCTCCTCGATACGTGCCAACAAGTGGTTGGACTCACGCTTGTTCCTTTCCATCTCTAGCATGAACTCTGTCAACGAAGGCTGATCGGGAGGATCCTCATCCCTACCATCTCCGTGGTTCTGGCTACGAGCAACGGAACTTCGCTTAGCCGATGACATCCTGAGAAACGAACCAAGGACGGAATCAGCAACAACTATGGACTGTAGAATGTAGGACAAGGAATTAGTATCACTCGAACCCCTAGGGAAAATCCGGCAGCATAACGACAGTAAAATGCTCAGAATGAGACATCCTACTAAACATGGGGTGGTAACATACTCATCAGCATTACTCAAGGTTCTGAGATCATACTAAACAGACTACACTGGAAATACTCAAAACTGGGGTATGACTCTGATCAACCAATCCTATGGGACTACAGAGTAGTAACACGTGATCCTGATAGACGGAGGAGAAGCCTAGTTCCTTAACCCCGTCGGAAAGATAGGATGACTCAGATCAGAAGGCCATGAGGTAAAGGAGTAAAAAGAGCCTTACGTTCCATCCCACAATCAATTCCCTTATATAACTAAAGAATTTCTAGACTCAACTTCGACCAGTTTGGCTTGGTAATCCTACAGGCAGTCAAGCTCTGATACCAAAGCTGTCAGGACCCCGACTCGATGCCACATCGATCTGGCATGTAACACCTCATATCGCTTTGCGGCCTCACGCACGGTATCCCCACGGGTGTCGCCTTACCTTTGCCCGGGACCGTTTGCGCATTTCGGCACACGTATATGATGGTGTCGCTAGCATCCATGTGATAAAGAGCCCGGGCTGACATGGCTAGTCGTAAACCCAAAGTGGCACTAACTTACAGGGACAGGCATCCATGACCCAGCATCGAACGTGTCGGTTATCAGCGAGTGAATCCAGGCTGTAGCACTGGGCTAACAGGACTCCGGTGAACCGGGCTGTAGCGGGCTAACAGGACTTCGGTATTCATCGCGTGACATTTCCCCGGAGGGACAGACACAGGATCGAAGAAGGACACATGCCGGCCAGCCTAAGTGTTCCGGAGCAGTAGCAAGCTACCAGGGCTCAGTGGAAGCACTAGGAGACATTTCCCGGTAAGAAAGGCTACTAAGAATAAACAACTAGATAGTCAGATCCCACACATAGCACTACACATTACACGTATGTATAACATGCAAGTATGTGCTGTACAACATGGCATCACAGCATAACTCAACAATCATATAGATAAAGGCTCAGAAGAGCCGTCATAGCATATATTGCAAACAGGGGTCACAAGACCCATCATACAGAGCATACAAGCAACAAGCGGAAGCATTACATGCCTGGGTACAGACATCTACAAAAGAAAAAGGCTGAAGAGCCTGACTATCTACAACACCCGATCAAGATCGTAGCTGAGGTACTAGCTACTAGTCGAAGTCCACGAGAACACTAGTAAGACCGAAGTCTCCGCTGCAAAAACATAAATAAAGCAACATGAGTACAAAGGTACTCAGCAAGACTTACATTAGATCCTATCGTACATGCATTGGTATCAAGAGGGTAATGTGGGGTTTAGTTGCAGCAAGCCAGCTTTGACTCTGTGGCTATCCTATTCTACGACTACCAGAAATTCTGGAGGTGAAACAACGTACACGAGTCCACTACTCACCACACAATACACTACTATGGATTCATCCCCGTCTCCCTACGAGAAGGCCATCCATAGCACTCACACATGTCTTGAGCATTTTAGGGTATCCACTTCAAGTTGTCTATGTACCATGTAAGCATCCAAGAAGTCCATAACCGCGGACCCGGCTATTCGAATAGATCATGTTAACCCTGCAGGGGTGTACTTCTTCACACACGCTCTCGCCACTTACCGCCATGTACACATCATGTATCTCGGCAACCTTCAAGCGGAAGCCTGGCGAGGGTGTCGGCCACGACCTGACTAACCACACAAGACTCTAGTCCAGGTTTATCGCCTATTCGGGTTCCATCCGCAAGGAGATCCGGCCGGGGTGTCGCTCACGGCCCCAAACGATGTGAGCAGGGTTCCCGAGCCCACCAACCGGGTGCCACTCGGTACACCGTGCCACGTGTGCCTAGTCTGTCCCAAGCCCACCCTGCCGGGTGCCACTTGGTAGAAAAATAGCACTACCTACAAACACCAGAAACTAGTTGCGACTCCTGGACAGAGATCAAGTTGGTTAATAAGTCGAGAGGGCTTGGAGCGCCCGGAGCCCAATGTGTGGTAGTATCGAGTCATTGGACAACATACACAGAACTCAGGGCTTAAGGACGGTTCCAGTGAGACAACCCACCATGTACTCCTACATGGCCTCTCACCGCTACCTTTACCAAACCGTGTTCACACACTTCACTCTCAGCATCAGAACATGTCGTGACACTCCAATTCATTCCCAATGAATCAGACCTGACACAACTCTAAGCAATAGCAGGCATAGCATGGTAGGAACACATCAGTGGCTTCAATCAACCCCTACACATGCTAGTGGGTTTCAACTATTTACTGTGGCAATGACCGGTCATGCAGAGGAATGGGTTCAACTACCGCAACACAAAGTAGCAGATGAATCGTTGTTGTCCTAATGCAATAACTGAGAGCAGGAGCGAGAGAGTAGGGTTTTATCGAAATGAACAAGGGGGTTTGCTTGCCCGGTAAATCAACAAGGGAGGCACTGCTTCACAGACAGGTACTCTGGAACGTCTCCGGAGCAGGACCTATCGAGAAGGAACGGTGCCGGCAATCAATACACAATCATATGCAACAATATGATGCATGAACATGGCATGTAGATGTGATGCTGTTGAGCTAAAGCAACTAGTGTTCACTTGGTTTGAAGTCCATTTGAACCAAAGGTTCAAATGCATTTCTAAATTAAGTCTCTTATATATGCCATAATGTGTTTTCCCATATTCAGCATGTATAAGTTTGTTTTTCATGCATGAAACTAGTACAGATGGAAAGATGGCATTTTTCTGATAATTTTTCATATATAAATTATTTCAATCTGAGCTACGGTTGAATTTCTATGAATTTTTGAAGTTTAAATCAATTTCTGGAATTTTCCTGATTTAATTAAATCCAGAAATTATATACTGTGCCAGCATGATGTCAGCACGACGTCAGCGGGTCAACGCGGCTGTCCAGGGTCAAACCTGACGTGTGGGTCCCACACGTCAGTGACACTAGGGTTAACAGGGGTTAATTTAATTTAATTAAAAGGTTAGGGGGGTCGGGCCCACTGGTCAGTGTCAGGATTAATTAACAGAGTTAATTAAATTTAAACTAATCCTAAACTAGAATTAGTCAGGGCCGGGCCCACATGTCATTGACCCAGGGGAGGTCAAACCCCCTGGTCAACCGGGGCTAAAGCGCCGGCGTTTAGCCGCCGGCGACAGCAAACACGGCGGAGGGGCTCGGGATCGCCGTTCCGACGACCATTTGGGCGGCGGAGACCACGAGAGCGAAGCCCGCGCTCACGCGCATCCAGTGGAGCACGCGGGAGGCTGCGGGGGCGGCGGAGCTCGCCGGAGCGAAGCTCGGGGCGGCTGCCGGAGTTCGGGCGTGAGCGGGATCGGGCTGCAGGGCATGGCAGGGGCTGCGGGCGGAGGCGTTGGCCTTCTGGGAGGCTACTGAGCGCGGTGGCCGGTGCAGGCACGGGCTGCGGTGGCTCTGGCCACGAGGCGAGGAGCTGCGGCGGCGATGGCTTCGGCCATGGTGGTAGCGACGGCTACGACACGGGAAC
>NC_041388.1:554833875-554836850 GCF_002162155.2 Triticum dicoccoides | reverse complement strand
GACGAAGCGGAGCTCCTGGGCGTGTCGGGGAGGTGAGGGGAGACCGGTGGCCACGGCAACGGCGAGCGATGGCGGCGGCAGCGCTCGGGTGGGCGAGGGGGAGAGAGAACCAGGGGAGGGGGGGAGGAATGAGAGAGTGAGAGGGCGGTCGGGGCTGCGTGGCGTCGTCCGGGGCGTTCCAGGCGACGAGGAGGAAGCAGGAGGTGGCCAGGGAAGCAGGAGGTGGAGGCGCGGCGGTGCGCGCGCGTCGGCACGCGCCGTTCCCCTGTCGGGGAGGAAGACGACAGAGGAGGGGGGGCCAGGCGGGCTGGGCCGCCTCCTGGCTGGGCCGGCCTGCTGCTGCTGGGCTGCGCAGGGGAGGGAAGGCCCAGGTAAGCCCTCCTTCCTTTTATTTCTGTTTTCTATTTTTTTCTGACATTTGTTTGATTTAATAAATATATCAAATCATTTAATTTTATTATGCCAATTTTTGTAGGGGCTAATGGTATTATTCCAGAGCTCTTGTATAATTGGCATAATTTTTGGACCATATTTCATATATATAGAAATATATTTCCAATGCAATTATTTATCGAATTAACCCAAATGGCCAAAATAAAAATCCATGAGCTCCTAAAAATATTGTTTTGATTTTTATCTCTGTCCAATATTTTTAGAGGGCATCATGAGCATTTCTTGGACCCTTTTGGAGAAATTTTTATTTGGGTCATTTCCAAAAATGATTCTGAGGGTTCCACCAATCCTCATTTCAATTTAAATGAATTTTAAACATGATGCACAAATAGCTAGCTAGTCTAAGTCATACCAGACTAGGGATGTGACACAAGAATACATGGAGGGATTGAGAGTTAGCAAGCTCAAAGAAGGTCAACAATGGGGGAAGAAAATGAGCTCAAAAGATTAGGTTCAATGGGGAAGAAGACCCCCTTTTTATAGGAGGGGGAAAATCCAACCGTTATGTGCTCAGCCCGCACACGAGCGGTACTACCGCTCCTGGTCCCGGTACAACCGGGACTCATAGTATACATGCAGAACCCTACCAGGCGGTACAACCGGGCGACCAGGCGGAAGCACCGGTTGAGAAGAACAACCGGACCAACCGCCCAGCCACCGCTCAACCACCGCATAGGAACAGAAGGGAGTCACCCCTGAGTGCGGTAGTCGAGCGTTACCGGGCCGGTGCAACCGCATGGCCTTGAGCGCTCGGGCGGCTAAGTCCTAAGCGGTAGAACCGCTCCGGACACCGGTGGTACCGGTACAACCGGACCAACCGGGCCACCACCGCCCGAGTACCGCATCAAAACAGAGGCCTGACCGGTACTTGGGCGGTGCCTGGCCGGAACAACCGCCCAAGACTTTGCTGAGCAAGTTGGCGGTACCACCGCCCGGACGCAGCGGTACAACGGCTGGGGCACGCGGTACTACCGCTGGGACCAGACAAAAACCACTCTCAAGAAAACCAGAACTGCCATAACTTCTGCATATGAGCTCCGAATTGAGCAAACTCAAGCTTGTTGGAAACAAGACGACGAGTAGCATCAAAACTGCGACAAATCTGGTCAAACTGCGACAAACTATGGTCAAATTTAAGTTTTTTTAAATTTTTTTTGTTAAATCTGGTCAAACTACTAATTCAAGAAGTATTAATGTTACTACATAATTATTCAAGAATATTAGTGTTACTAAATAATTATTTCAATTTTTTGAATTTTGGTCAAATCTGGTCAAACTGTGGTCAAACTATGGTCAAACTGTGGTCAAACTATGGTCAAACTTATTCAAGAAATATTAGTGTTACTAAATAATTACTGTTTTTTAGAATAATAGTTTCAAACTCAAACAGTGAAATGTGTGACTTCATGCTCAAGCTAAACTCCTGAGGGTTAATAGGATTGACATCTTACTATTGTCAGGAAAACAACAAGTGCAGACTTGGAAACGAAGGAGAATAGAACCTGAAATTTAAGCGTGCTTGGGCTGGAGTAGTGAGAGGGATGAGTGACCGGTCGGGAAGATAGATGATTTGGAATGAGTGATCCACACTTGAGCAGTTAAGAGAGGTGATTAGAGACTAAATCACCAAATAATTCAGAAAAATTAAAAATCGAAAAAAAAATCAAAAAAAAATTCCAAAATTTTCAAAAAAAATTTCAAAAAAAACCTTTAGTACCGGTTGGTAACACCAACCGGTACTAAAGGTCCCCCATACCAGGGCGCGAGCTCACGCCACGTGGTGGCACTTTAGCGCCGGTTCGTGCCGAACCGGTACTAAAGGGGGGGGGGCTTTAGTGCCCACCAATTAGTGCCGGTTATGGAACCGGCACTAAAGGCCCTTACGAACCGGTTTTAAAGCTCTGTTTTCTACTAGTGCTTGTTGTTTTCCTGACAATAGTAAGATGTCAATCCTATTAACCCTCAGGAGTTTAGCTTGAGCATGAAGTCACACATTTCACCGTTTGAGTTTGAAACTATTATTCTAAAAAATAGTAATTATTTAGTAACGCTAATATTTCTTGAATAAGTTTGACCATAGTTTGACCACAGTTTGACCATAGTTTGACCAGATTTGATCAAAATTCAAAAATTAAAATAATTATTTAGTAACACTAATATTCTTGAATAATTATGTAGTAACATTAATACTTCTTGAATAAGTAGTTTGACCAGATTTAATCAATTTTTTTAAAAAAACTGAAATTTGACCATATCTTTTTTCCTTTTGGAATTTGAGGATTCTAAAAAATTCCAAACAGGCCGTAGGCGGTCTCCATCGGATTCAGATTTTCATGCTGAATTTTTTGATATATTATACATTTTTTTCCGACATCGTATGCAAAAGTTATAGCCGTTTTACATTTTCCCTACACTTTTTGCAAAACATGTCCAAATTGTAGTTTTCAAATATTCCTAACTAGTAGATGTAGTAATATAACTACCTCTTGAAGGATTTTAATTTTTGAAGTTTTTATCATTTT
>NC_041388.1:554831491-554833617 GCF_002162155.2 Triticum dicoccoides | reverse complement strand
GTTTGTGTCACAAACCGGTACTATAGGTCAGACCCCTTTAGTACCGGTTCATGGCACGAACCGGTACTAAAGGTTAGACCTTTAGTACCAGTTCGTGCCACGAACCGGTACTAAAGGTGATCGTGGGGCCTCGGCCTGACGCCAGCCTGCCACCACCCCTTTAGTATCGGTTCGTGCCATGAACCGGTACTAAAGGTTCAACACGAACCGGCATTAATGCAAATCCGTTCGAACCGGCACTAATGGTACCATTAGTACCGGGCCAAAATCAAACCGGCACTAATGTGCTTCACGTTTGACCCTTTTTCTACTAGTGAGAGATGCCCTCAGACACTCGTTTCGAGCCCTAACACTTGGACAGTTATTTGGGCCCTGTTCCACACCTTCAAATACAGGTTTGTAAGAAATACTAGTAATCCTTAAAGTTTGATATAAAATATTTGAAGCGTAAAAGAGGCAAGAAAACGAAGTGGCAGAGTACCTGCTTCTGCTGGGGGAAACCGCCGGCCGTGAGGGCGAGAGCGCGCACTCGGAGGACTTTGATCTGGAGGAGGAACAAAATACAGTTCTAGATGAATCTACCGTAGAGGTACGTAGGAACACCTACCCTGAAAATATCACTCTGTTCTTTCCTTGCCTACGGTGGTGCAAGAATTTACAGACCCATCCATTTCTTGGTTTGGATGTCCATTTGGAATTTAACGTACATGGGCGTCCAATGTTTCCAGGTGGCCATGGATGGGGAGGAGGATTCTTCTGACAAGACTACTGGCCTGATAGAGTCCAGGTACTTGTGCTACCCGGCCCTAGCATTTCATTTTAGAATTGTCTGATTAGATGCGTACATCATAATCGTTTCCCGTAGTTATATATTTCTTGCGAGATCATTGAGTTTTGATTGGACCCTTGTATTCAGCTTATAGCTGGGCTCTAACACTTCCCCTTAACTTCGGGGTAGTCCCACCGATTAGCCGTTGTATTATTGGTACTAGTCTATATCTCTGCAGAAACATGCATTCGCATTGGGTAATCTGGCATAAACACCGTGCTTCGGCATGGTTGTATTGGCATGTGCATTGTAAATTTCTGTAGTAATCTGTAACTAGATCTGCGCCATCAATCCAGATTACAAAGTTGTAGGATGCTTCTTTCAGCGTATTTTTCTTTCTTTCTGTATGCATATGTAAACCTTCCTATTTTATGGTTGGTGGTAGCTAGCTACCGTGCGCTATGTTGCAGAAACATTTTTAGTGTAATTATACATAGGAGTGGATCAACATACATGATCATCTCTTTATAAATATCAAGTTATTGATCAACTTATAGACATAGAGACATACTAATTCATCTGAACCTCTAGCTTCGATCCGTCGTGACGGCATCAATGGTATGCTTATGCATGTGTTTTGTATTTCTTAAAGACTCAATCTGATAAGATAACTTCAACGGGAAAACTCAATCCATTACAGGAGAGTAGAGGGGGAGAAACATCATAAGATCCAACTATAATAGCAAAGCTCGCGATATATCAAGATCATACCACCTCAAGAACACGAGAGAGAGATCAAACACATAGCTACTGGTACATACCCTCAGCGCCGAGTGTGAACTACTCCCTCCTCATCATGGAGAGCGCCGAGATGATGAAGATGGCCACCGGAGAGGGATTCCCCCCTCCGGTAGGGTGCCGAAACGGGTCTAGATTGGTTTTCGGTGGCTACGGAGGCTTGCGGCGGCGGAACTCCCGATCTATTGTGTTCCCTGATGTTTTTAGGGTATATGGACATATATAGGTGAAAGAAGTCGGTCAGGGGGGCCACGAGGGTGGGGGGCGCGCCCAGGGGATAGGGCGCGCCTCCCTGCCACGTAGCTTCCTCGAAGCTTCCCTGACGTTTACTCCAAGTCTCCTGTGAAAGATCGTGGATGTCGCCTAGAGGGGGGGGGGTCATTAGGCGTTTTAAAACAATTACGATTTAGGCTTGAACAAATGCGGAATAAACCTAGCGGTTAATTTGTCAAGCACAAAACCTAAAACAACTAGGCTCACCTATGTGCACCAACAACTTATGCTAAGCAAGATAAGCAACTATGCGATAGCAAGATATATGACAAGAAACAATACAGCT
>NC_041388.1:554823582-554831030 GCF_002162155.2 Triticum dicoccoides | reverse complement strand
GGTCAGGGGGGCCACGAGGGTGGGGGGCGCGCCCAGGGGATAGGGCGCGCCTCCCTGCCACGTAGCTTCCTCGAAGCTTCCCTGACGTTTACTCCAAGTCTCCTGTGAAAGATCGTGGATGTCGCCTAGAGGGGGGGGGGGTCATTAGGCGTTTTAAAACAATTACGATTTAGGCTTGAACAAATGCGGAATAAACCTAGCGGTTAATTTGTCAAGCACAAAACCTAAAACAACTAGGCTCACCTATGTGCACCAACAACTTATGCTAAGCAAGATAAGCAACTATGCGATAGCAAGATATATGACAAGAAACAATACAGCTATCACAAAGTAAAGTGCATAAGTAAAGAGCTCAGGTAAGAGATAACCGAGGCACGCAGAGACGACGATGTATCCCGAAGTTCACACCCTTGCGGATGCTAATCTCCGTTTGGAGCGGTGTGGAGGCACAATGCTCCCCAAGAAGCCACTAGGGCCACCATAATCTCCTCATGCCCTCGCACAATGCAAGATGCCGTGATTCCACTAAGGGACCCTTGAGGGCGGTCACCGAACCCGTACAAATGGCAACCCTTGGGGGCGGTCACCGAACCCGTACACTTTGGCAACCCTTGGGGGCGGTCACCGGTACCCGTCAAATTGCTCAGGGCATTCTCCACAACCTAATTGGAGACCCCGCCGCTTACCTGGAGCTTTACACCACAATGATTGAGCTCCGAACAACACCAACCGTCTAGGGCGCCAAGGCACCCAAGAGGAACAAGCTCTAGGGTGCCCAAACAGCCAAGAGTAATAAGCTTCTCAAACTTCACTTCCATGTATCACCGTGGAGAACTCAAACCGATGCACCAAATGCAATGGCAAGGGCACACGGAGTGCCCAAGTCCTTCTCTCTCAAATCCCACCGAAGCAACTAATGCTAGGGAGGAAAATGAGAGGAAGAACAAGAAGGAGAACACCAAGAACTCCAAGATCTAGATCCAAGGGGTTCCCCTCACATAGAAGAGAAAGTGATTGGTGGAAATGTGGATCTAGATCTCCTCTCTCTTTTCCCTCAAAAACTAGCAAGAATCCATGGAGGGATTGAGAGTTAGCAAGCTCAAAGAAGGTCAACAATGGGGGAAGAGCACGAGCTCAAAAGATTAGGTTCAATGGGGAAGAAGACCCCCTTTTTATAGGAGGGGGAAAATCCAACCGTTATGTGCTTAGCCCGCACACGAGCGGTACTACCGCTCCTGGTCCCGGTACAACCGGGACTGATAGTATACATGCAGAACCCTACCAGGCGGTACAACCGGGCAACCAGGCGGTAGCACCGGTTGAGAAGAACAACCGGACCAACCGCCCGGCCACCGCTCAACCACCGCATAGGAACAGAAGGGAGTCACCCCTGAGTGCGGTAGTCGAGCGGTACCGGGCCGATGCAACCGCATGGCCTTGAGCGCTCGGGCGGCTAAGTCCTGAGAGGTAGAACCGCTCCGGACACCGGTGGTACCGGTACGACCGGACCAACCGGGCCACCACCGCCCGAGTACCGCATCAAAACAGAGGCCTGACCGGTACTTGGGCGGTGCCTGGCCGGAACAACCGCCCAAGACTTTGCTGAGCAAGTTGGCGGTACCACCGCCCGGAAGCAGCGGTACAATGGCTGAGAGCTCCAAGTGGTACTACCGCTGGGGCACGCGGTACTACCGCTGGGACCAGACAAAAACCACTCTCAAGAAAACCAGAACTGCCATAACTTCTGCATATGAGCTCCGAATTGAGCAAACTCAAGCTTGTTGGAAACAAGACGACGAGTAGCATCAAAACTGCGACAAATCTGGTCAAATTGCGACAAACTATGGTCAACTTGATTCACTTGATCCCTCTCGGTACATCTTCTGCGCTTTGTGAGTTGATCAACTTGATTCACTCTTGACTTAGTCTTGATCAACCTTGAACCTTTTCAATTCTCTTCATTTGAATGATGTCTTGAAGGTAGACATGAATGATCACACAATCTTCTTCTTCAAGACATGCTTGCAATAAGCTCAACTCTCACATGACCAATCTTTGGATAATTCCTTGAATAACACCTTGGTCGACACAAACTCTCCTTGAAATCAACACATGCACTCCAAGAAAAGCCTATGGACAAAACCTTCAAATCTAACTCAAGGAAACCATTAGTCCATAGAGATTGTCATCAATTACCAAAACCAAACATGGGGGCACCACATGTTCTTTCATCCTGGATTGCTTTCGTTCCAAAAATAACTCTCCCAAAGGATTCATTCCGTTTGGACTCCGTTTGATATTCCTTTTCATCGAAATACTGAAATAGGCAAGAAAACAACAATTTGCGTTGGGCCTCCGGTTAATAGGTTAGTCCCAAAAATAATATAAAAGTGTTTAGTAAAGCCCATATACATCCAAAACAGATAATATAATAGCATGAATACTTCATAAATTATAGATACGTTGGAGACGTATCATTCTTACCTACGCATCAAAACCACAACGATTTTTTGTCAAGTGTGCTGTTTCAACCTTCAACAAGGACCGGGCGTAGTCAAACTCGATTCAACTAAAGCTGGAGAAACAAACACCCGGTAGCCACCTCCGTGCGAAGCACGTCGGTAGAACCAGTCTCATGAATGCGGTCATGTAATGTCGGTCCAGGCCGCTTCATCCAATAATACCGCCGAATAAAAGTAAGACGTTGGTGGTAAGCAATATGACTATTATCACCCACAACTCATTGTGTTCTACTCGTGCATATAACATCTACGCATAGACCTAGCTCGGATGCCACTGTTGGGGAACGCAGTATCTAAAAAAAATTCCTATGATCACACAAGATCTATCTAGGAGATGCATATCAATGAGATGGGAGACTGTGTCCATGTATCCTCGTAGACTGAAAGCAGAAGCGTTTAGTAACGTGGTTGATGTAGTCGTACGTCTTCACGATCCAAACGATCCAAGTACCGAACGCACGACACCTCCGTGATCAACACACGTTCAACTCGGTGACGTCCCTTGAACTCTTGATCCAGTTGAGGTTAAGGGAGAGTTCCGTCAGCATGATGGCGTGGTGACGATGATGATGAAGTTTACCGGCGGAGGGCTTCGCCTAAGCACTACGACGATATGACCGAGGTGTGTAACTGTGGAGGGGGGCACGCCACAGGGCTAAGAGAAACTTTGGTGTGCCCCCTCCCACGTATACAAAGGGGGAGGAGAGGAGGCCGGCTATAGGGGGGGCACCATAGGGAGGAGTCCTACTTGGACTCGCGGTCCAAGTAGGATCCCCCTCCTTTCCTATTCCAACTAGGAGAAGGAGGGAAGGGGAAGGAGGGAAGAAGGAAGGAGGGGGGCGCCGCCCCCTCCTAGTCCAATTCGTACCAGCCCATGGGGGGCGCGCGGCAACCCCTTGAGGCCCCTCTCTCCTTTCCCCTAAAGCCCATTAAGGCCCATTACTCTCCCGGGGGGTTCCGATAACCTCCCGGTACTCCGGAAAATACCCGAAACACTTTAGAACCATTCCGGTGTCTGAATATAACCTTCCAATATATCGATCTTTATGTCTCGGCCATTTAGAGACTCCTCGTCATGTCCGTGATCTCATCCGGGACACTGAACAAACTTCGGTTCATCAAAACACAAAACTCATAATACAAATCGTCATTGAACGTTAAGCGTGTGGACCCTACGGGTTCGAGAACTATGTAGACATGACCGAGACACATCTCTGGTCTATAACCAATAGCGGAACGTAGATGCTCATATAGGCTCCTACATATTCTACAAAGATCTTTATCGGTCAAACCGCATAACAACATACGTTGTTCCCTTTGTCATCGGTATGTTACTTGCCCGAGATTCAATCATCGGTATCATCATACCTAGTCCAGTCTCGTTACCGGCAAGTCTCTTTACTCGTTCCGTAATGCATCATCTCGTAACTAACTCATTAGTCACATTGCTTGCAAGTCTTTTAGTGGTGTGCATTACTAAGGGGGCCCAGAGATACCTCTCTGAAACACGGAGTGACAAAGCCTAATCTTAATCTATGCCAACTCAACAAACACCATCGGAGACACCTCTAGAGCATCTTTATAATCACCTAGTTATGTGGTGACATTTGATAGCACACTAAGTGTTCCTCCGGTATTCGGGAGTTGCATAATCTCATAGTCATAGGAACATGTATAAGTCATGAAGACCAATATCAATAAACTAAACGATCAAAGTGCTAAGCTAACGGATGGGTCTTGTCCATCACATCATTCTCTAATGATGTGATCCTGTTCATCAAAAGACAACACATGTCTATGACTAGGAAACTTAACCATCTTTGATTAACGAGCTAGTCTAGTAGAGGCATACTAGGGACACTCTGTTTTTCTATGTATTCACACATGTACTAAATTTCCGGTTAATACAATTCTAGCATGAATAATAAACATTTATCATGATATATGGAAATATAAACAACAACTTTATTATTGCCTCTAGGGCATATTTCCTTCATTTAGGGCCTAAACCAGACCTAGATGATCTCTTAAAGACTTTAGAGGAGTATATTTTGTACTCCTCGCGTTGTCCCACCTCTAAATTTACTTGCCTTGTGTCATTTCTTCAAAAGAAAGTATCCACCCCTCCGAGCAGCCCCTCTCTCTCTCCCCCACACCGCATCTTTGTCACTGTCCCCAAAATCAACTCCGGTGGCCCTCCCGAAGCCACCGCTCCGCCACCGACGCAACCAATGGCAGGATCCATCTATCATAGGTCGCTGTAGTCAATTCTTAGTGTGATCCACGACATACTGCCCAGTGCAGCCGGGGCTGTGACAGCGCCCCCTCCCTTCCCGCTCCTTCACTGACCTACCGCCACCACTGTAGAAGAAATACCACAACATGCGATAGAGACTGTGGGGGACTTGGGTGTCCGAGATCAAGGAAACGGACATTACTAGGTACCGGCTTGGGTCCTTTCAATCGGCGAAGCTGGCGGCGAGGGTGTACGACATCAAGGCGGTGACACTCTACAACAACAACAACAACAGGAAGCTGAACTTCCACTTCTTCCTCCCCAATGTCCTGACGATTGTCGACCTTGAGCCCCAATTTGTCTCCCGCCGCGAATTGCAGAAGAACCAGGAGGCCTTCAAGCGGCTTGAGGAGGAGTTCCCCAACGAAGCGTACATGGCTGAGATCCGATAGAAGCATCTGGAGGTCGTCATCGAGGAGTGCCCATGTCTTGAGGTTTAAAAGCAAGGGATGGCCAACAAGGACGAGGTCGTGCCATCTAGTCAGGGCGGCAGAGTGGACGTGATCGAGCTCACGTCATATAGCTCTTGCTCCGGCATGGATTGGGTGATGCTCGAGGCCGAAACTGCGTCGGAAGATAGCAAATAAAATTAGTAGTTTGTTTTTATTATTTCATTTGAATCGAGTATCTTAAATTTGTATTATGCAATGTCGTATGAACCATATGCAGTGTAGTATGAACCTATGCTATCTATTATGCAATGTTGTATGGTTATGCAATTCGCAAATTTGTGCGGAACTGTTTTTTAGCGCCTGAAATTTAAGAGATCGACTAGGAACCTTTTTTTAGCGGCGCAAATATAAGGAATCAAAGGATATGGTGTGATATATAAGGGCATCTCCAATGCTGACACCCAAATCAGATACCGTATCCGTCCGCGGACCGGAGTGGACCAGTCCGCATACAGTGATGCTGGAGCCAGCTATCCAAAGCTAGCCACAAAACGTCCACGTCTTTTGTAAGTCCGCAAGCTCAAAATAACCGCATATCAAATCCTAGTTCTAATTGAAGTATTAGAATCCATTTTTTTTCAAATTAACATAGTTCCAACTTGAAATCAACAAGCACATGTGTCCCACGAATCTAGGGCCGTGCCATATGCAAGCATCGGCAATGCGTCCGTGCACTTCTAGTAACTAGATAATCTAACCCTTCCTACGGCATCCTTATTCAAGATGTAGTCATCAAAGGACCGGACGTCATGGTAGAGATGATCAAAGACATTTTTTGCATTCGAAAGCTCCGATGAAAATTGTCAGCGAATAGTACACCAAGGCAAAATAGTCATCTATCAACGTCAAATGGCCCATGCTTGATTGAACACTCGATGAACCTTGATGGATCCCATGAAATTGAGAACATGCTCTTCTGCTTGCTCTACAGCAAGGACCACCTGCATCATCATCATTTCATCCATATAGTCTCGCTCGTCGGACGACTCAACGTAGTACTCGTATATGTACTCCATGTTCGAATCCATTACTGTAAAGAAGGGACAAGAAAATTAGCATGAGCATTTCACCAAACACTTGCCGGGCGTGGTGACTTACATATGGGCGAATGGTACCTATGTGGTGGGCGGACAAGAGGTGTGGACTGGCGGCGGAGGACAGGAGACGTGGAGTCAGAGTCCTACATGGCTGGTGTCCAGACTCCCGCAAAGCACCCTAGTTTGCTTTCGGTCTACGGGAAAACGGACATCCGGACTGGTCAGTGAACCGATGCAGGATGCCGTTGGATAGCAAATTGCGTTCGGACAGCTCGGTCCGGAGCCTGGATGATTGTGGGAGATTTAAAGATCCGCTTTGGACATGACCTAAGGGTCTAAATTTTGAGGGACCGACTAGACACTAGTTGAAAACAGAGCTTTAGCGCCGGTTCGTAAGGGCCTTTAGTGCCGGTAACATAACCGGCACTAAAGGGTGGGCACTAAAGCCCCCCCCTTTAGTACCGGTTCGGCACAAACCGGCGCTAAAGTGCCACCACGTGGCGTGAGCTCGCGCCCTGGTATGGGGGACCTTTAGTACCGGTTGGTGTTACCAACCGGTACTAAAGGTTTTTTTTTGAAAATTTTCGTTTTTTTTTGATTTTTTTTATTTATAATTTTTCTGAATTATTTGATGATTTAGTATCTAATCACCTCTCTGAACTGCTCAAGTGTGGATCACTCATTCCAAATCATCAAACTTCCCGACCGGTCACCCATCCCTCTCACTACTCTAGCCCGAGCATGCTTAACTTTCGGGTTCTATTCTCCATCATTTCCGAGTCTGCACTTCACTAGTAGAAAAGGGTCAAACGTGAAGCACATTAGTGCCGGTTTGTAAAAAAAACCGGCACTAATGTGATCAATAGTGTCGGTTCGAATGGCCATGCATTAGTGCCGGTTCGTAATGAACCTTTAGTACCAGTTCGTGCCACGAACCGGTACTAAAGGGGTGGTGGCAGGTTGGCGTCAGGCTAGGGCCCCACGAGCACCTTTAGTGACGGTTTGTGACATGAACCGGTACTAAAGGTCTAACCTATAGTACCGGTTTGTGTCACCAACCGGCACTACAGAGTCTTAACCTATAGTCCCGGTTGAAGACACAAACCGGCACTATAGGGCAATTTTCAAACTCTACCCCCCC
>NC_041388.1:554821638-554823347 GCF_002162155.2 Triticum dicoccoides | reverse complement strand
CGTGTATCGCCATTTCAGTTTTCAAAAAATCAAAAGAAAATGATAAAAACTTCAAAAAATAAAATCCTTCGAGAGGTAGTTATATTACTACATCTACACGTTAGGAAAATTTGAAAACTTAAATTTGGACATGTTTTGCAAAAAGTGTAGGGAAAATGTAAAACGGCTATAACTTTTGCATACGATGTCGGAAAAAAGGTATAATATATCAAAAAATTCAGCACGAAAATCCGCATCCGATGGAGACGGCCTACGGCGTGTTTGCAATTTTTTAGAATCCTCAAATTCCAAAAGGAAAAAAGATATGGTCAAATTTAAGTTTTTTTAAATTTTTTTGGTTAAATATGGTCAAACTACTAATTCATGAAGTATTAATGTTACTACATAATTATTCATGAATATTAGTGTTACTAAATAATTATTTCAATTTTTTGAACTTTGGTCAAATCTGGTCAAACTGTGGTCAAACTATGGTCAAACTGTGGTCAAACTATGGTCAAACTTATTCAAGAAATATTACTGTTACTAAATAATTACTGTTTTTTAGAATAATAATTTCAAACTCAAACAGTGAAATGTGTGACTTCATGCTCAAGCTAAACTCCTGAGGGTTAATAGGATTGACATCTTACTATTGTCAGGAAAACAACAAGTGCAGACTTGGAAACGAAGGAGAATAGAACCCGAAAGTTAAGCGTCCTTGGGCTGGAGTAGTGAGAGGGATGGGTGACCGGTCGGGAAGATAGATGATTTGGAATGAGTGATCCACACTTGAGCAGTTAAAAGAGGTGATTAGAGACTAAATCACCAAATAATTCAGAAAAATTAAAAATCGAAAAAAACAAAAAAATTTTCCAAAATTTTCAAAAAAAAAAAAACCTTTAGTACCGGTTGGTAACAGCAACCGGTACTAAAGGTCCCCCGTACCAGGGCGCGAGCTCACACCACATGGTGGCACTTTAGCGCCGGTTCGTGCCGAACCGGTACTAAAGGGGGGCCTTTATTTCCCACTAATTAGTGCCGGTTATGGAACCAGCACTCAAGGCCCTTACGAACCGGTTTCAAAGCTCCGTTCTCTACTAGTGCTTGTTGTTTTCCTGACAATAGTAAGATGTCAATCCTATTAACCCTCAGGAGTTTAGCTTCAGCATGAAGTCACACATTTCACCGTTCGAGTTTGAAACTATTATTCTAAAAAACATTAATTATTTAGTAACGCTAATATTTCTTGAATAAGTTTAACCATAGTTTGACCATAGTTTGACCATACTTTGACCAGATTTGACCAAAATTCAAAAAAATGAAATAATTATTTACTAACGCTAATATTCTTGAATAATTATGTAGTAACATTAATACTTCTTGAATAAGTAGTTTGACCAGATTTAACCGATTTTTTTAAAAAAACTGAAATTTGACCATATCTTTTTTTCCTTTTCGAATTTGAGGATTCTAAAAAATTCCAAACATGCCATAGGTATTCTCCATCAGATGCGGATTTTCATGCTGAATTTTTTGATATATTATATTTTTTTTTCCGACATCGTATGCAAAAGTTATAGTCGTTTTACATTTCCCTACACTTTTTGCAAAACATGTCCAAATTGCAGTTTTCAAATTTTCCTAACTAGTAGATGTAGTAATATAACTACCTCTCGAAGGATTTTATTTTTTGAAGTTTTTATCATTTTCTTTTGATTTTTTCACAC
>NC_041388.1:554819258-554821356 GCF_002162155.2 Triticum dicoccoides | reverse complement strand
TCACAAACCGGTACTATAGGTCAGACCCCTTTAGTACCGGTTCATGGCACGAACCGGTACTAAAGGTGAGACCTTTAGTACCGGTTCGTGCCACGAACTGGTACTAAAGGTGATCGTGGGGCCTCGGCCTGACGCCAGCCTGCCACAACCCCTTTAGTATCGGTTCGTGCCACGAACCGGTACTAAATGTTCAACACGAACCTACATTAATGCAAATCCGTTCGAACCGGCACTAATGGTACCATTAGTATCGGGCCAAAATCAAACCGGCACTAATGGGGAGTTTACCTTTCTCATACCTTGTTATTCCGATACACCGTCGTAGGCTGACAAACAGAGAATGGAAGTGCATCGAGGATCGATTTGAGAAAAAACTGAGCTGCTGGAAGAGTTAGCTCATGTCACATGGAGGCCTTTTGATATTGATTAATTCGGTGCTCACGAGTATGCCTATGTTCCTCTTATCGTTTTTTGAGGTCCCAGTTGGTGTTAGGAAAAGACTAGACTTCTATCGGTCGCATTTCTTCTGGCAGGGTGATGAGCTTAAAAGAAAATACCGGCTTGCTAAATGGGACATCATCTGTCGACCGAAAGACCAAGGGGGTCTTTGTATTGAAAATATTGAAGTCAAGAACAGATGCCTTCTTAGTAAGTGGTTGGGGAAGCTTTCTTCCGGGATGATGAGGCGGCAATAATAATAGCAATGGATTTGCTAATTTACTGTCGGATGAAATTAATTCTCTTTCATTCGATTTTCGGTCCGTCCGATCCTTGTGCGTGGATTCGTGCATTTCTCTATTTTTTTCAACTCTCGGGCTGTTTTGGAGACCCGTGTCCTATTCTCCCCTCTCTGGCCGGCTTTGTTCGTCTCATTCTCATTTCGAGCGCATGAGCTTGGAGGCAGATAGCCATGGTGATTTTTCGCTGGAGATCTCAGTCGCTGATCTCTTTAGGCGAGCCGGTGGTTAGGCGCCCGGTTCTCCTCCCCCTGCCCCCAATCCCCTGCTTCCTTCTCCTCAAGCGCGCGCACAGGGAGAGGCGAAGTAGACGCCATGGCGATCCAGCTACGTTGTCTTTTCTGCTTCGCTTGATTTCGCGACGCTTCTCATTTTCCCCGTGTTGATCTGCGAGGCCTGTGCCCCCTCCTCATCCTCCATCCATTTGTGGTTGGTTTTGTAAGTATGCTTTCCCCCTGCAAGGCCTGTACCCCCCTGCTTTTTCTGTTCAATTTTTGCTAGATCCGGCTCAGTGTTGTGTTGTTCCCCTGTGTAGACGTGGATCTTAGATGTTTTGGATGTTGCAGGTGTATGGTTGATGTATATGTAGTGGTGGATCCCTCCTGTTTTTTTTTGTCGATTTTGCGCTTCTGGATGCCGCTGTAGTTGTCATCGTGACGGTAGCTCCTAGATGTACAATCCCTCATGCGCATCCCTCCTATAATTGTCGTTGTGGTTCCCTCCTATTTGGATGTAAGTTTGTATTGACCCCTTTGACGTCTGCTAGCTTTTGTAGATGTACAACACCTATATGTATGGATGCAAATGCTGAGTCACCTGGTCACTTGAGTCTCATTATGTGTTTTATTGAAATAGGCATAGTAAAGGCCATCAATGCCACTTTGTCACATCCCTAGCTTCTGGTGCTGTCTGGTGTGTGCATCATGTTTAAATTCAAATGAAAATTTGAATTGGGGAATTTTCAAAAGCCTCAGAATCCTTTTAAAAAAATGATCAAGATAAAAATTGCTTCAAATAAGTCCAAGAAAATGTTCCTGTTATCCTCTGGAAATATTGGCAAGAGGCAAAATCCAAACCAATATTTTTGGTGTCTCAGAAACATTTAATTTGGGCATTTGAATTAAATCAATAATTATTTGAATTGGATTTATATCTACTATTAAATAAATATAGGTCCAATAATTCTGAAATATTTTGTGGAGCATTGTTTTAATTCTTTTAGCTCCTAAAAATATTGTCAGAAGCAAAATAAATTGAATTGGTTTCAAAACCAAATTCAAAACAAACCTGCAAAATAGAAAACTGAATTAATTAGAAAAAGACAGAGAGAGAAGGGAATTACCTGGGCCACTTACCTGTAG
>NC_041388.1:554791685-554818185 GCF_002162155.2 Triticum dicoccoides | reverse complement strand
ATTCAAACCAACTCCATTTAATCTGGTTTTAGTTGCATTAGCCCAACACACATTCATTTTGCCATGTCATGATCATGCATCATATTGTGCATTGCATTGATTGTGTTCCTTTCTGTGTTGCCGGTATTTGTCCCCTCTCGATAGACGTGATACCGATGACGTGATCGTTGACACTGATGAAGACTCAATGTTATCTTCAGAAGTGCCAGGCAAGCAAAACCCCCTTGTTCATTCCGATAAAATCCCACTCTCTCGCTCCTGCTCTCTTTTACTGCATTAGGACAACAACAACATATTTGATACTTGCTGCGGTAGCTGAACCCCTTTATCCTTTGCATGACCTGTCATTGCCACAGTAAATAGATGAAACCCACTAGCATGAGTAGGAGTTGTTTGAGCCCTGTTGTGCCTACTCATTCATGTTTGTTTGTCATGCCTGCTACTGCTTAGAGTCGAGTCAGGTCTGATTCATCGGGGATGAATCAGAGGCGTGTGAACATGTCCTACTGTGTGTGAGCTAAGTGTGTGAACACGATTTGGTAAAGGTAGCGATGAGAGGCCATGTAGGAGTACATGGTGGGTTGTCTCATTGCAGCCGTCTTCAGGAACTGAGTTCTGTGTTTGTGATCCATGACCAGTTACTACCACACATTGGGTTCCGGTAACTCGACCCCTCTCGACTTATTAATCAACATGATCTTTGTCCAGGAGTTGCAACTAGTTTCTGGTGTTTGTAGGTAGTGTTAGTAGTCTACCAAGTGGCACCCGGTACAGGTGGGCTTGGGACAGACTAGGCACAGTGGCACGGTGTACCAAGCGTACATCCACCTGTCGAGGTGGGCTTGGGAACCCTGCACACATCGTTTGGGGCCGTGAGCGACACCACGGCCGGATCTCCTTGCGGATGGAACCCGAATAGGCGATAAACCTGGACTAGAGACTTGTTCGGTTAGTCAGGTCGTGGCCGACTCCCTCGCCTGGCTTCCGCTTGAAGGTTGCCGAGGTACATGACGTGTACAGGGCGATAAGTGGCGAAAGCGTGTGTGAAGAAGTACACCCCTGCAGGGTTAACATCATCTATTCGAATAGCCGGATTCCTCAGATATGGAAACTTGGACCCCATTGCATAGTTCATAGACAAGTGAAAGTGGATACTCTAAAATACGCAAGATAAGCGTGAGTGCTATGGATGGCGTTCTCGTAGGGAGACGGGAGCGGATCCATAGTGGTGTATTGATATGGTGAATATGTGGACTCGTGTGCGCCACCTCAAAAGAGTTACTTGCAGTCGTAGTTCAGGATAGCCACCGAGTCAAAGCTGGCTTGCTGCAGTTAAACCCCACCATCCCCTTTGTTGATAATGATGCATATGTAGATAGTTCTGATGTAAGTCTTGCTGGGTACATTTGTACTCACGTTTGCCCATTTTATGTTTTTGCAGAGAGACTTCAGTCTCACTAGTAGTTTCGCTTGGACTTCGACGTTTAGCTTGTTACCTCAGCTACGATCTTGTGCCCTCGGCAGGATCTGATAGATAGTCAGGCTTCTCAGCCTTTTTCATTTATAGATGTCTGTACTCAGACATGATAGCTTCCGCTTGTGTTTTGACTTGTATGCTCTGATTGCTGGGTCATGAGACCCATGTTTGTAATGTCTCGCTCCTCGGAGCCTATTGAATAAACTACTTGAGTCGTAGAGTCATTTTGTGATGCCATGTTGTATTGCACATATCGAGCATATTGTGTGTATGTTATTGAAATGCTTGGTATGTGTGGGATCTGACCATCTAGTTGTTTATCTTTAGTAGCCTCTCTTACCGGGAAATGTCTCCTAGTGTTACCGCTGAGCCATGGTAGCTTGCTACTGCTCTGGAACACTTAGGCTGGCCGGCATGTGTCCTTCTTCGTTCCTGTGTCTGTCCCTTCGGGGAAATGTCACGCTTTGAGTACCGGAGTCCTGTTAGCCCGCTACAGCCCGGTTTACCGGAGTCCTGCTAGCCCAGTGCTACAGCCCGGACCCACTTGCTGATGACCGACACGTTCGAAGCTGGGTCATGAATGCCTGTCCCTGTAAGTCTGTGCCACTTTGGGTTTACGACTAGTCATGTCAGCCCGGGCTCCTTATCATATGGATGCTAGCGACACTATCATATACGTGAGCCAAAAGGCGCAAACGGTCCCGGGCAAAGGTAAGGCGACACCGTGGGGATACCGTGCGTGAGGCCGCAAAGTGATATGAGGTGTTACCGGCTAGATCGATGTGACATCGAGTCGGGGTCCTGACATCGTTGGCCATGTAGGAGTACATGGTGGGTTGTCTCATTGCAGCCGTCCTCAGGAACTGAGTTCTGTGTTTGTGATCCATGATCAGTTACTACCACACATTGGGCTCCGGGCGCTCCAAGCCCTCTCGACTTATTAATCAACTTGATCTCTGTCCAGGAGTTGCAACTAGTTTCTGGTGTTTGTAGGCAGTGTTAGTAGTCTACCAAGTGGCACCCGGTACAGGTGGGCTTGGGACAGACTAGGCACAGTGGCCCGGTGTACCAAGTGGCACCCGGATGGTGGGCTTGGGAACCCTGCACACATCGTTTGGGGCCGTAAGCGACACCCCGGCCGGATCTCCTTGCGGATGGAACCTGAATAGGCGATAAACCTGGACTAGAGACTTGTTCGGTTAGTCAGGTCGTGGCCGACTCCCTCGCCCGGCTTCCGCTTGAAGGTTGCCGAGGTACATGACGTGTACAGGGCGGTAAGTGGCGAGAGCGTGTGTGAAGAAGTACACCCCTGCAGGGTTAACATCATCTATTCGAATAGCCGGATTCCTCGGATATGGAAACTTGGACCCCTTGCATAGTTCATAGACAAGTGAAAGTGGATACTCTAAAATAGCAAGATAAGCGTGAGTGCTATGGATGGCGTTCTCGTAGAGAGACGGGAGCGGATCCATAGTGGTGTATTGATATGGTGAATATGTGGACTCGTGTGCGCCACCTCAAAAGAGTCGCTTGCAGTCGTAGTTAGGTTAGCCACCGAGTCAAAGCTGGCTTGCTGCAGTTAAACTCCTCCACCCCCTTTGTTGATAATGATGCATATGTAGTTAGTTCTGATGTAAGTCTTGCTGGGTACATTTGTACTCACGTTTGCCTATTTTATGTTTTGCAGAGAGACTTCGGTCTCACTAGTAGTTCCACGTGGGCTTCGACGTTTAGCTTGTTACCTCAGCTACGATCTTGTGCCCTCGGCAGGATCTGATAGATAGTTAGGCTTCTCAGCCTTTTTCATTTATAGATGTCTGTACTCAGACATGATAGCTTCCGCTTGTGTTTTGACTTGTATGCTCTGATTGTTGGGTCATGAGACCCATGTTTGTAATGTCTCGCTCCTCGGAGCCTATTGAATAAACTACTTGAGTCGTAGAGTCATTTTGTGATGCCATGTTGTATTGCACATATCGAGCATATTGTGTGTATGTTATTGAAATGCTTGGTATGTGTGGGATCTGACTATCTAGTTGTTTATCTTTAGTAGCCTCTCTTACCGGGAAATGTCTCCTAGTGTTACCGCTGAGCCATGGTAGCTTGCTACTGCTCTGGAACACTTAGGCTGGCCGGCATGTGTCCTTCTTCGTTCCTGTGTCTGTCCCTTCGGGGAAATGTCACGCTTTGAGTACCGGACTCCTGTTAGCCCGCTACAGCCCGGTTTACCGGAGTCTTGCTAGCCCAGTGCTACAGCCCGGACCCACTTGCTGATGACCGACACGTTCGAAGCTGGGTCATGAATGCCTGTCCCTGTAAGTCTGTGCCACTTTGGGTTTACGACTAGTCATGTCAGCCCGGGCTCCTTATCATATGGATGCTAGCGACACTATCATATACGTGAGCCAAAAGGCGCAAACGGTCCCGGGCAAAGGTAAGGCGACACCCGTGGGGATACCGTGCGTGAGGCCGCAAAGTGATATGAGGTGTTACCGGCTAGATCGATGTGACATCGAGTCGGGGTCCTGACAGCGTTGGTATCAGAGCTTGACTGCCTGTAGGATTACCAAGCCAAACTGGTCGAAGTTGAGTCTAGAAATTCTTTAGTTATATAAGGGAATTGATTGTGGGATGGAACGTAAGGCTCTTTTTACTCCTTATACCTTATGCCTTCTAATCTGAGTCATCTTATCTTTCCTGCGGGGATTAAGAACTAGGCTATCTTTTCTTTCTATCAGGATCACGTGTTACTAATCCGTAGACTTATAGATTGTTGGATTTAAGTCTCAGTTCAGTTCTTACTACTTCTGTATGTTAATTGTTGATCTCGAAACCTTGATATTGTGCTTCTGAGTGGTTATGCCACCATTTTTGTGAATGTCTCAAATCTTTTCTGAGCATTTACAGCCGTTATGCTGTCCGAGTCATTCCAGGTTTCTAAACAGTCTGATGCACTTGCAGATTCTTTCCTTCCGTTTCAATGTTCCTTTGGGCCGGATTAACCACACTAATCAGTGAGTTGAGGTACTCTGTTGCCTTGACATTTATGTTGGAGTTATTATTATGACCCTAGGTGTCTTAGGGGATCATCTAGTAATTTAGCCATGATTTGTGTTCCCAGTGTGATGATTCTGGCCATCATTCTCGAAAGCATCCCGTGATGCTACTTAGTAGTAGGTATTCTATTCCTGGGTTCTTAAACCCGATATTCACCCTACTTACATCATGTTGATAGTGTTGCTAGTTCCTTTAGTATATCAGTAACCTTTGCGATAGTCCTTAAAGTCCGTGGTATCTTCTTCTTCCAAATACCATGAACTACTTATGGCAGAAGTTCCTCGTTGAACTGAAATATCACAACAGGATTATTCTTGATGAGTTCTCCATTATATATTGTGGCTCTGCCAGTTCTACCTTTCTGCATGGGTTATCCGGAAGAAATATGTTGAACTTCGTTCAACATGCTGAACCATGCATCCACAACTCAGAAAATTGTATGTTCCTTTGAGTTGTTCCTCTTTAGTTGTCTTCTGACCCTCGTCTATCAATTGATAGTCAAGATTATGTGTGCATTCGTTCATCGATGCCTATTACTCTTGTGGTCCGTCAAGCCATTCCGTCCTGAATGACTAGGAGAAACAAACTCCAGTACCTCATCCATATTTAGGATTGGGTCAAAGTAGTTGTGTTCCGCAGATCAAGTTACAATCCAGCTTCTGGTCTGCTCTACCCTGAAGTATTACCTTCTTTATGATAGGAATTTCATGAGAATTGCACCACCTTTTGTGAATTCTTGACATAGTGATACTTCTCGCCATCCTTTTTCATTCCTCGGTTCCGTGTTGATGCAACCGGAATACCGACAAATGAATTGTGATGTGTGAAATCAATACTCCTAGCAACCTCATTGCTTGGTAGTTAAAGGATAATAATTTTATTCTTAGTATGTTGGTTATTGAATCACCATTCTAAGATTGATCGTGCTACCTAGTCCTTATTTCCTGGTGCACTCTTTGATTGATGAGTTAGGATTTGTCAAGTCCTCGCTCATTTGATCATATCATCTTGCCCTGAAAAGCAAGATTGTTCTCGAGCTTAGTAACATATCGGTGGTTCGTGATTTTCCGAAGATCTTCTCGGAAGTACTACCAGGTCGTCACCTGACCGTTATGTTGAGCCCGTGATCAAGTTGGTTTCTTATGAACCACCTTCTTTCCAAGAATCGGTGTTAGATATCCCTGAGCTAGTTGGTTAAGCTGGACAACAACTTGGAGAGTTGGAAGATAAAAACTTGTCTGACTTAGTTCGTTCCAAAGGGATATTCTTGTGTAGTGTGTGTTGAAGAAAGATGATATCTTCATCGATTGGTCCCTGTGATCAGTTGCTGGACCTATTGTCTTATCAATCCCTTGATTGAGTGTGGGCTATCGTCAAATCAAATCAGTACCAACGATGCTCGTAATGTTGTCCTACTCGTGGTTGATCCCTCGAGCATACACCATTACATCCTTGGTCTGACCAATGCTATCACCGTGTTCACGTGATGGTGGAAGTCCAGTGATATGGAAATTCCAATGAGTTGCTGTTGAGCCCATCAGTAGCATTTTGTCTCCCCCCATGAATCATGTTGAACATCAACCTAGTGTTGGAAACTTGTGTAAGCATTTCTTCGTGTTTCGTTCATGAAGCATATGTTTGAATGAAAGTAGTGATTTTCCCTAATTCATGTGCATATGATGCAAGTTGCCGCCATGAATTTGAGGAAGATTGTTTTGTTTCCCTGGAATCATTCCAAATTAGTCATGCACACGTGCGAAGTATTCTGTGGTCTGGAGACTTGCAACCTTCATTCCATATGTGTCCCGAGCACACCAAGCCACTGATTGATTTGTTCAAGGGGAAGAAGTTCCTTCATAAGAGCTAATCATATGACTTATGCAAGGACTTCGTTATCCACGGTGATGGTTCCCAACCAGAACTCGGTAGTGTTTTATTGTAAGACTACCACGTGGTCATGCTTGTCCGGGACAACGTGTTCACATGTTTGTAGCAGAACCAGCTCATGTTTTGGAGCTTGCTATCGTAGTTCATCTCCCGAGTATCCCGCAACGTCATCTCGTCGATTTGTGTTGCAAACTTTCATTTTTCTTTCTAGACTCGATGAGTCTGGAATATCCTGACACCAACCAGATCTGAATCTCAGGCAGATATGATGGTTTGGAACATTTCCCAAGAACTATAATATCGGTCCCTCGAAAACCGGTAAAGTGGATGTCGTGGCCAACACATCCAGCCGGAAGACCTGTTATTATAATATCTTGATTGAGGAAGTTGGCCACCTCCCCCTAGGGATTTCGTAGGATTACTCCCCAGTTGCCCCTATGGATTTCTGTGTTCCGAAGTCCGACCTTTTTACTTGATGTTCTAGATATCAAACCATATCTATGAATGGGTTACACTAGCACATCAAGGAGAACATTAGAAGCGGAGTGCTAAATGTCTCTCGGTCGATCATCCAGATTTTATTTGCTTGGCCTCGCTAAGGTGAAATCTGAGAAAGTGTTATCCTCCTTCGCATCTGCATCATCCATCGCTATTTATCATGGTAGTATGTTGTGTTGTCAGCACCCTTGACGCGGTTGTTGATAAAACCTTGATGATTATGGAAATGCTCAAGTTCTTGAGAGCACGCACAAGCACTACGTGTTATCATCATCTCTAACTGGGATTCCTCTCAGTTTCCTCGGCAAATGCTATGACCTTTTCAAACAGTGAATTCACTCTCTTTTGTTGGGTTCTTCCCCAGTTACCAGAATCATTCCCAGCATTTGCATTTTGTTCCTAGCTTGCACCGCCAATGTGCCATTCTACCATGGGTCTCTTCCATTTCCGGTGATAAGCAAATTCATCTATTACGTTGTCTTCAACAAGGTAATCCACATCATCCAAGTCCGAGTATGCCATTCTACCGACCCCCTCCAAACGATCGCTCGAGAATTGCCTTAGGCTGGTTTAAAGAGTTTCAATGATCTCTGAATCAAAAGTAATTCTTTTTGCCACTTAAGGGGATATCTCTACGAGTCACCTTCCCTAAGGTGTATCGTTATGGTATCATGGCAACTCAACTCCTCGCTACATTGACAACCGTTTACCACCTTCGTAGGTGTGAAATTGTTGTCTACCTAGTGAACCTTCGTCATCCGTTTCTTCCACCCCTATTGATGTGTATCTCGTGTCTCAACCCGAAAGATGGTTCTATGTCTCATTCCGTAAGTTAATCTTGAGTTGTTCGATCTTCGAGGAGATCGACCCTTCTAGAGTCTCTTTCTTCTCTCCATGTCATGTTGGCAGGATTTCTCAGAGCAAGACTTCAAGACAATAATGGTGAATGAATCAACGTTCAACTGAAGTGCACCCTGGATCGTGAACATTATACTAGTTGCGTTTCCCCTTCACCTTACCCTACGCTTGAATCTCGAGACGAGATTCTTGTTTAGTGGGGGTGAGTTGTCACATCCCTAGCTTCTGGTGCTGTCTGGTGTGTGCATCATGTTTAAATTCAAATGAAAATTTGAATTGGGGAATTTTCAAAAGCCTCAGAATCCTTTAAAAAAAATGATCAAGATAAAAATTGCTTCAAATAAGTCCAAGAAAATGTTCCTGTTATCCTCTGGAAATATTGGCAAGAGGCAAAATCCAAACCAATATTTTTGGTGTCTCAGAAACATTTAATTTGGGCATTTGAATTAAATCAATAATTATTTGAATTGGATTTATATCTACTATTAAATAAATATAGGTCCAATAATTCTGAAATATTTTGTGGAGCATTGTTTTAATTCTTTTAGCTCCTAAAAATATTGTCAGAAGCAAAATAAATTGAATTGGTTTCAAAACCAAATTCAAAACAAACCTGCAAAATAGAAAACAGAACAGAAAAAAATAAAAGGAGTAGAACTTACCTGGCCTTACCTGGTAGCCCACCAGCAGCCCAGTCCACTAGAGCCAGCCCAGCCCAACCTAGCGAGGGGCAGGTTTGTCTTCAACCCCTCGCCAGGAGGACAAGTCGTGGCAGAGCGCGCGTCGCCGGTCGCCACCTCCTGCTTCGACGTGTCCCAGCCGCCCCCGACCTCTCCAGCGCACCGTTGGAATGCCCTCGACCCCCTCGACCGCTATCCCTTCTCTCTGGTCGCTCTAGCTCTCTCCCTCTCTCAATTTGGAGCACCACCGAGAGCCACCGGAGGGCGCCGCCGTCGCATCCATAGCCACCGCGCACCCCAGGCTTCACCGATGGGTCATGTGTCACCGCCGGACTCTGCTTCGTCTCCAAGATGACGCACGCGGACGGAGAAGGCCACAGACGACTGCAACATCGCCATCTTCGTCCTCTGCCCCGACGACCGCCGTCATCCGATTCGCGTCGTCCAGAGCATCCCCGACCTCGTCGTCGACTCTGCTAGTCCCTACGTGAGCCACTCTCCATTTTCCCCCTGGAATCCCCGTCGTTCCCCTCCCCTAGCTAGCTTCCCCACCTCCACCGAGGCTCGCCGCCGCCATGGTCAACGAGCTCCGCGCACGTGAGCTCGGCCGCTCGCCCGAGCATCACCAGCGTGCTCACCGCGCTCCTGCGAACCCGAAACAACCACGGGTGCTCCCTGCCATGCCCTATAGCGCCATCTCCGCTGTTGCCCGAGCTCCGGCCGCCGCCGCGAGCTCGACTCCGGTGAGTACAGCGCACCCCGTCCGCTCCTTCCTGCTCTGTTGGATGCGGAAGAGCACGGGCTACCTCCTGGTGGCCTCCGCGCGTCCAACCATTGCCCGTAGCTCAACTCCGGCGAGCCTCCGCCGTTGGTTTGGTTGTCGCCGGCCGAACCCCGGCGAGTGCCGACATGGCCACTTAACTAGGTCCTAAACACCCCGGTAATCACCCCCTGGTGCCACTGTCACGTGGGCCCCGGTGCCAAAGTTAATTAGCTTAATTTCTGTTTAAATTAGTACTAATTTTGTGGGCCCCATAGGTCAGTTTGACCTGGCCCCGTCACACTTTGACCGACCCCACACGTCGGAGTTGACCAGGCTGATGTGTCTGTTGACCGGCCCCACCTGCCATTGACACTAACCAGCCTCAGTCACTGACCAGTGGACCCCACTGGTCAGGTTTGACCACCAGCAGCGTCTGTTGACCTGCTGACGTCATAGTGACGCAATGCTGACGCAATAAGTATTTTCTGGATTTAAAAATAATCAGGAAATTCCAGAAAATGCCTAAAACTTCTAAAATTCATAGAAATTCAACCGTAACTCCAAATTAAATAAATCATATATGAAAAATTATCAGAAAAATTCAAGGAATCCATCTGTACCATTTTCATGCATGTTAGAACAACTTATAGGTGCTGTTTAGCACAAATCAATTAAATGGCATTTGAATAATCACATATGGAGTTTGAATTTGAATCTTATATTCAAACCAACTTCATTTAATCTGTTGCTAGTTGCATTAGCCCAAAACACATCCATTTTGCCATGTCATGATCATGCATCATATTGTGCATTGCATTGATTGTGTTCCTTTCTGTGTTGCCGGTATTTGTCCCCTCTCGATAGACGTGATACCGATGATGTGATCGTTGACACTGATGAAGACTCAATGTTATCTTCAGAAGTGCCAGGCAAGCAAAACCCCCTTGTTCATTCCGATAAAATCCCACTCTCTCGCTCCTGCTCTCTTTTACTGCATTAGGACAACAACGACATATTTGATACTTGCTGCGGTAGCTGAACCCTTTATCCTTTGCATGACCTGTCATTGCCACAGTAAATAGATGAAACCCACTAGCATGAGTAGGAGTTGTTTGAGCCCTGTTGTGCCTACTCATTCATGCTTGTTGTCATGCCTGCTACTGCTTAGAGTTGAGTCAGGTCTGATTCATCGGGGATGAATCAGAGGCGTGTGAACATGTCCTACTGTGTGTGAGCTAAGTGTGTGAACACGATTTGGTAAAGGTAGCGGTGAGAGGCCATGTAGGAGTACATGGTGGATTGTCTCATTGCAGCCGTCCTCAGGAACTGAGTTCTGTGTTTGTGATCCATGATCAGTTACTACCACACATTGGGCTCCGGGCGCTCCAAGCCCTCTCGACTTATTAATCAACTTGATCTCTGTCCAGGAGTTGCAACTAGTTTCTGGTGTTTGTAGGCAGTGTTAGTAGTCTACCAAGTGGCACCCGGTATAGGTGGGCTTGGGACAGACTAGGCACAGTGGCCCGGTGTACCAAGTGGCACCCGGTTGGTGGGCTTGGGAACCCTGCACACATCGTTTGGGGCCGTAAGCGACACCCCGGCCGGATCTCCTTGCGGATGGAACCTGAATAGGCGATAAACCTGGACTAGAGACTTGTTCGGTTAGTCAGGTCGTGGCCGACTCCCTCGCCCGGCTTCCGCTTGAAGGTTGCCGAGGTACATGACGTGTACAGGGCGATAAGTGGCGAGAGCGTGTGTGAAGAAGTACACCCCTGCAGGGTTATCATCATCTATTCGAATAGCCGGATTCCTCGGATATGGAAACTTGGACCCCATTGCATAGTTCATAGACAAGTGAAAGTGGATACTCTAAAATACGCAAGATAAGCGTGAGTGCTATGGATGGCGTTCTCGTAGGGAGACGGGAGCGGATCCATAGTGGTGTATTGATATGGTGAATATGTGGACTCGTGTGCGCCACCTCAAAAGAGTTACTTGCAGTCGTAGTTCAGGATAGCCACCGAGTCAAAGCTGGCTTGCTGCAGTTAAACCCCACCATCCCCTTTGTTGATAATGATGCATATGTAGATAGTTCTGATGTAAGTCTTGCTGGGTACATTTGTACTCACGTTTGCCCATTTTATGTTTTTGCAGAGAGACTTCAGTCTCACTAGTAGTTTCGCTTGGACTTCGACGTTTAGCTTGTTACCTCAGCTACGATCTTGTGCCCTCGGCAGGATCTGATAGATAGTCAGGCTTCTCAGCCTTTTTCATTTATAGATGTCTGTACTCAGACATGATAGCTTCCGCTTGTGTTTTGACTTGTATGCTCTGATTGCTGGGTCATGAGACCCATGTTTGTAATGTCTCGCTCCTCGGAGCCTATTGAATAAACTACTTGAGTCGTAGAGTCATTTTGTGATGCCATGTTGTATTGCACATATCGAGCATATTGTGTGTATGTTATTGAAATGCTTGGTATGTGTGGGATCTGACCATCTAGTTGTTTATCTTTAGTAGCCTCTCTTACCGGGAAATGTCTCCTAGTGTTACCGCTGAGCCATGGTAGCTTGCTACTGCTCTGGAACACTTAGGCTGGCCGGCATGTGTCCTTCTTCGTTCCTGTGTCTGTCCCTTCGGGGAAATGTCACGCTTTGAGTACCGGAGTCCTGTTAGCCCGCTACAGCCCGGTTTACCGGAGTCCTGCTAGCCCAGTGCTACAGCCCGGACCCACTTGCTGATGACCGACACGTTCGAAGCTGGGTCATGAATGCCTGTCCCTGTAAGTCTGTGCCACTTTGGGTTTACGACTAGTCATGTCAGCCCGGGCTCCTTATCATATGGATGCTAGCGACACTATCATATACGTGAGCCAAAAGGCGCAAACGGTCCCGGGCAAAGGTAAGGCGACACCCGTGGGGATACCGTGCGTGAGGCCGCAAAGTGATATGAGGTGTTACCGGCTAGATCGATGTGACATCGAGTCGGGGTCCTGACACACTTTTATTGAAATAACAGATGCAAAACATTGTTCTAAATAAAAGCAAGCAAATCCTAACAAAATAAATTGACGCTCCAAGCAAAACACATATCATGTGGTGAATAAAAATATAGCTCCAAGTAAAGTTACCGATGAGCAAAGACGAAAGAGGGGATGCCTTCCGGGGCATCCCCAAGCTTAGCCTCTCGGTTGTCCTTGAATATTACCTTGGGGTGCCTTGGGCATCCCCAAGATTAGGATCTTTGCCACTCCTTATTCCATAGTCCATCGAATCTTTACCCAAAACTTGAAAACTTCACAACACAAAACTTAACAGAAAACTCGTAAGCTCCGTTAGTATAAGAAAATGAGTCACCACTTAGTTACCGTTGTGAACTCCTTCTAAATTCATATTGGTGTAATATCTACTGTATTCCAACTTCTCTATGGTTCATACCCTCCGATACTACTCATAAAATCATCAAAATAAGAAAACAACACATAGAAAACAGAATCTGTCAAAAACAGAACTGTCTATAGTAATCTATATCAAACATATACTTCTGCAAGGCAAAAATTCTGTAATAAATAGCTGGACATGAGGAAGTTATCTATTAATCACATGAAAAAAGAATCAACTAAATATGACTCTCCAGTAAAACATAGTAGCAAATCTCGTGAGCGCTAAAGTTTCTGTTTTTTACAGCAAGATCGCAAAGACTTTCCCCAAGTCTTCCCAAAGGTTCTACTTGGCACAAAAACTAATTAAAACACAAAAACTCAATCATAACAGAGTCTAGATAAATCATTTATTACTAAACAGGAAAAAAACCAAGGAACAAAAATAGAATTGGGTTTCCTCCCAACAAGCGCTACTGTTTAACGGCCCGTAGCTAGGCATGATGATTTCAATGATGCTCACATAAAATATGAGAATGAAACATAAAGAGAGCATCATGAAGAATATGACTAGCACATTTAAGTCTAACCCACTTCCTATGCATAGGGATTTTGTGAGCAAACAACTTGTGGGAACAAGAATCAACTTGCATAGGAAGGTATAACAAGCATAGCTTCAAGGTTTTCAACACATAGAGAGGAAACTTGATATTATTGCAAGCCCTACAAGCATATATTCCTCCCTCATAATAATTTTCAGTAGCATCATGAATGAATCCAACAATATAACCATCACATAAAGCATTCTTTTTATGATCTACAAGCATGCAAAGTTGACACTCTTCCAAAATAGTGGGATTAACATTAACTAAAGTCATGACCTCTCCAAACCCACTTTCATAATTATCACAATAAGATTCAACACCCTCCAAAATAGTGGGATCATTACTTCCTAAAGTTGAGATTCTTCCAAACCCACTTTCATCAATAAAATCATCATAAAATAGGAGGCATGCTATCATAAAAATAAAATTGCTCATCAAAACTTGGGGGACAAAAATATCATCTTCATCAAACATAGCATCCCCAAACTTGTGGCTTTGCATATCATTAGCATCATGGATATTCAAAGAATTCATACTAACAACATTGCAATCATGCTCATCATACAAAGATTTAGTTCCAAACATTTTAATACATTTTTCTTCTAACACTTTGGCACAATTATCGGAATCCTTATTTTCATGAAAGACATTAAAAAGATGAAGCATATGCGGTATCCTCAATTCTATTTTTTTTTGTAATTTTCTTTAATAAACTAAACTAGTGATAAAACAAGAAACTAAAAGATTCGATTGCAAAATCTAAAGATATACCTTCAAGCGCTAACCTCCCCGGCAACGGCGCCAGAAAAGAGCTTGATGTCTACTACGCAACCTTCTTCTTGTAGACGTTGTTGGGCCTCCAAGTACAGAGGTTTGTAGGACAGTAGCAAATTTCCCTCAAGTGGATGACCTAAGGTTTATCAATCCGTGGGAGGCGTAGGATGAAGATGGTCTCTCTCAAGCAACCCTGCAACCAAATAACAAAGAGAATCTTGTGTCCCCAACACACCTAATACAATGGTAAATTGTATAGGTGCACTAGTTCGGCGAAGAGATGGTGATACAAGTGCAATATGGATGGTAGATATAGGTTTTTGTAATCTGAAAATATAAAAACAGCAAGGTAACTAATGATAAAAGTGAGCGTAAACAGTATTGCAATGCTAGTAAACAAGGCCTAGGGTTCATACTTTCACTAGTGCAAGTTCTCTCAACAATAATAACATAATTGGATCATATAACTATCCCTCAACATGCAACAAAGAGTCACTCCAAAGTCACTAATAGTGGAGAACAAACGAAGAGATTATTGTAGGTTATGAAACCACCTCAAAGTTAGTCTTTCTGATCGATCTATTGAAGAGTTCGTACTAGAATAACACCTTAAGACACAAATCAACCAAAACCCTAATGTCACCTAGATACTCCAATGTCACCTCAAGTATCTGTGGGTATGATTATATGATATGCATCACACAATCTCAGATTCATCTATTCAAACCAACACAAAGTACTTTAAAGAGTGCCCCAAAGTTTCTACCAGAGAGTCGAGACGAAAATGTGTGACAACCCCTATGCATAAGTTCACGAGGTCACGGAACTCGCAAGTTGATCAGCAAAACATACATCAAGTGGATCATGTGATATCCCATTGTCACCACAGATAAGCACATGCAAGACATACATCAAGTGTTCTCAAATCCTTAAAGACTCAATCCGATAAGATAACTTCAAAGGGAAAACTCAATCAATTACAAGAGAGTAGAGGGGGAGAAACATCATAAGATCCAACTATAATAGCAAAGCTCGCGATATATCAAGACCATACCACCTCAAGAACATGAGAGAGAGATCAAACACATAGCTACTGGTACATACCCTCAGCGCCGAGTCTGAACTACTCCCTCCTTGTCATGGAGAGCGCCGGGATGATGAAGATGGCCACCGGAGAGGGATTCCCCCCTCCGGTAGGGTGCCGGAACAGGTCTAGATTGGTTTTCGGTGGCTACTGAGGCTTGCGGCGGCGGAACTCCCGATCTATTTTGTTCCCTGATGTATTTAGGGTATATGGACATATATAGGCGAAAGAAGTCGGTCAGGGGGGCCACGAGGGTGGGGAGCGCGCCCAGGGGGGTAGGGCACGCCTCCCTGCCATGTAGCTTCCTCGAAGCTTCCCTGATGTCTACTCCAAGTCTCCTGGATTGCTTTCGTTCCAAAAATAACTCTCCCGAAGGATTCATTCTGTTTGGACTTCGTTTGATATTCCTTTTCATCGAAACACTGAAATAGCCAAGAAAACAACAATTTGGGTTGGGCCTCCGGTTAATAGGTTAGTCCCAGAAATAATATAAAAGTGTTTAGTAAAGCCCATAAACAACCAAAACAGATAATATAATAGCATGAATACTTCATAAATTATAGATACGTTGGAGACGTATCATTCTTACCTACGCATCAAAACCACAACGATTTTTTGTCAAGTGTGCTGTTTCAACCTTCAACAAGGACCGGGCGTAGTCAAACTCGATTCAACTAAAGCTGGAGAAACAGACACCCGCTAACCACCTGCGTGCGAAGCACATCGGTAGAACCAGTCTCATGAACGCGGTCATGTAATGTCGGTCCGGGCCGCTTCATCCAACAATACCGCCGAATAAAAGTAAGACGTTGGTGGTAAGCAATATGACTATTATCGCCCACAACTCATTGTGTTCTACTCGTGCATATAACATCTACGCATAGACCTAGCTCGGATGCCACTGTTGGGGAACGCAATATCTAAAAAAATTCCTATGATCACACAAGATCTATCTAGGAGATGCATAGCAATGAGAGGGGAGACTATGTTCATGTAACCTCATAGACCGAAAGCAGAAGCGTTTAGTAACGTGGTTGATGTAGTCGTAGGTCTTCGTGATCCAACCGATCCAAGTATCGAACATACGACACCTCCGTGATCAACACACGTTCAACTCGGTGACGTCCCTTGAACTCTTGATCTAGTTGAGGCTAAGGGAGAGTTCCGTCAGCATGATGGCGGAGTGACGGTGATGATGAAGTTTACCGGCGAAGGGCTTCGCCTAAGCTCTACGACGATATGACTGAGGTGTGTAACTGTGGAGGGGGGCACGACACAGGGCTAAGAGAAACTTTGGTGTGCCCCCTCCCACGTATACAAAGGGGGAGGAGAGGAGGCCGGCCATAGGGGGGGCGCCATAGGGAGGAGTCCTACTTGGACTCCCGGTCCAAGTAGGATCCCCCTCCTTTCCTATTCCAACTAGGAGAAGGAGGGAAGGGGAAGGAGGGAAGAAGGAAGGAGGGGGGCGCTGCCCCCTCCTAGTCCAATTCGTACCAGCCCATGGGGGGTGCGCGGCAACCCCTTGAGGCCCCTCTCTCCTTTCCCCTAAAGCCCATTAAGGCCCATTACTCTCCCGGGGGGTTCCGATAACCTCCCGGTACTCCGGAAAATACCCGAAACACTTCAGAACCATTCTGGTGTTCGAATATAACCTTCCAATATATCGATCTTTATGTCTCGACCATTTAGAGACTCCTCGTCATGTCCGTGATCTCATCTGGGACACCCAACAAACTTCGGTTAATCAAAACACGAAACTCATAATACAAATCGTCATCGAACGTTAAGCGTGTGGACCCTACGGGTTCGAGAACTATGTAGACATGACCGAGACACATCTCCGGTCAATAACCAATAGCGGAACGTAGATGCTCATATTGGCTCGTACATATTCTACGAAGATCTTTATCGGTCAAACCGGATAACAACATACGTTGTTCCCTTTGTCATCGGTATGTTACTTGCCCGAGATTCGATCGTCGGTATCATCATACCTAGTCCAATCTCGTTACCGGCAAGTCTCTTTACTCGTTCCGTAATGCATCATATCGTAACTAACTCATTAGTCACATTGCTTGCAAGTCTTTTAGTGGTGTGCATTACCGAGGGGGCCCATAGATACCTCTCTGAAACACGGAGTGACAAAGCCTAATCTTAATCTATGCCAACTCAACAAACACCATCGGAGACACCTCTAGAGCATCTTTATAATCACCCAGTTATGTGGTGACATTTGATAGCACACTAAGTGTTCCTCCGGTATTCGGGAGTTGCATAATCTCATAGTCATAGGAACATGTACAAGTCATGAAGAAAGCAATATCAATAAACTAAACGATCAAAGTGCTAAGCTAACGGATGGGTCTTGTCCATCACATCATTCTCTAATGATGTGATCCTGTTCATCAAAAGACAACACATGTCTATGACTAGGAAACTTAACCATCTTTGATTAACGAGCTAGTCTAGTAGAGGCATACTAGGGACACTCTGTTTGTCTATGTATTCACACATGTACTAAATTTCCGGTTAATACAATTCTAGCATGAATAATAAACATTTATCATGATATAAGGAAATATAAACAACAACTTTATTATTGCCTCTAGGGCATATTTCCTTCATTTAGGGCCTAAACCAGACCTAGACGATCTCTTAAAGACTTTAGAGGAGTATATTTTGTACTCCTCGCATTGTCCCACCTCTAAATTTACTTGCCTTGTGTCATTTCTTCAAAAGAAAGTATCTACCCCTCCGAGCAGCCCCTCTCTCTCTCCCCCACACCGCACCTTCGTCACTGTCCCCAAAATCAACTCCGGTGGCCCTCCCAAAGCCACCGCTCCGCCACCGACGCAACCAATGGCAGGATCCATCTATCATAGGTCGTTGTAGTCAATTCTCAGCGTGATCCACGACATACTGCCCAGTGCAGCCGGGGCCGTGACAGCGCCCACTCCCTTCCCGCTCCTTCACTGACCTACCGCCACCACTGTAGAAGAAATACCACAACGTGCGATAGAGACTATGGGGGACTTGGGTGTCCGAGATCAAGGAAACGGACATTACTAGGTACCGGCTTGGGTCCTTTCAATCGGCGAAGCTGGCGGCGAGGGTGTACGACATCAAGGCGATGACACTCTACAACAACAACAGGAAGCTGAATTTCCACTTCTTCCGCCCCAACGTCCCGACGATTGTCGACCTTGAGCCACAATTTGTCTCCCGCCGCGAATTGCAGAAGAACGAGGAGGCCTTCAAGCGGCTTGAGGAGGAGTTCCCCGACGAAGCGTACATGGCTGAGATCCGATGGAAGCATCTGGAGGTCGTCATCGAGGAGTGCCCATGTCTTGAGGTTTAAAAGCAAGGGATGGCCAACAAGGACGAGGACGTGCCATCTAGTCGGGGCGGCAGAGTGGACGTGATCGAGCTCACGTCATATAGCTCTTGGTTCGGCATGGATTGGGTGATGCTCGAGGACGAAACTGCGTCGGAAGATAGCAAGTAAAATTAGTAGTTTGTTTTTATTATTTCATTTGAATCGAGTAGCTTAAATTTGTATTATGCAATGTCGTATGAACCATATGCAGTGTAGTATGAACCTATGCTATCTATTATGCAATGCTGTATGGTTATGCAATTCGCAAATTTGTGCGAAACTGTTTTTTAGCGCCTGAAATTTAAGAGATCGACTAGGAACCTTTTTTTAGCGGCGCAAATATAAGGAATTAAAGGATATGGTGTGATATATAAGGGCATCTCCAATGCTGACACCCAAATCAGATACCGTATCCATCCGCGGACCGGAGTGGACCAGTCCGCATACAGTGATGCTAGAGCCAGCTATCCAAAGCTAGCCACAAAACGTCCACGTCTTTTGTAAGTCCGCAAGCTCAAAATAACCGCATATCAAATCCTAGTTCTAATTGAAATATTAGAATCCATGTTTTTTCAAATTAACGTAGTTCCAACTTGAAATCAACAAGCACATGTGTCACACGAATCTGGGGCCGTGCCATATGCAAGCATCGGCAATGCGTCCGTGCACTTCTAGTAACTAGATAATCTAACCCTTCCTACGGCATCCTTCTTCAAGATGTAGTCATCAAAGGACCGGACGTCATGGTAGAGATGATCAAAGACATTTTTTTGCATCCGAAAGCTCCGATGAAAATTGTCAGCGAATAGGACACCAAGGCGAAATAGTCATCTATCAACGTCAAATGGCCCATGCCTTGAACACTCGATGAACCTTGATGGATCCCACGAAATTGAGAACATGCTCTTCTGCTTGCTCTGCAGCAAGGACCACCTGCATCATCATCATTTCATCCATATAGTCTTGCTCGCCGGACGACTCAACGTAGTACTCGTATATGTACTCCATGTTCGAATCCATTACTATAAAGAAGGGATAAGAAAATTAGCATGAGCATTTCACCAAACACTTTCCGGGCGTGGTGACTTACATATGGGCGGATGGTACCTATGTGGTGGTCGGACAAGAGGTGTGGACTGGCGGTGGAGGATAGGAGACGTGGAGTCAGAGTCCTACATGGCTGGTGTCCAGACTCCTGCAAAGCACCCTAGTTTGCTTTCGGTCTACGGGAAAACAGACATCCGGACTGGTCAGTGAACCGATGCAGGATGCCGTTGGATAGCAAATTGCGTTCGGACAGCTCGCTCCGGAGCCTGGATGATTGTGGGAGATTTAAAGATCCGCTTTGGACATGACCTAAGGGTCTAAATTTTGAGGGACCGACTAGACACTAGTAGAAAACGGAGCTTTAGCGCCGGTTCGTAAGGGCCTTTAGTGCCGGTTCCATAACCGGCACTAAAGGGTGGGCACTAAAGGCCCCCCCTTTAGTATCGGTTCGGCACGAACCGGCGCTAAAGTGCCACCACGTGGCGTGAGCTCGCGCCCTGGTATGGGGGACCTTTAGTACCGGTTGGTGTTACCAACCGGTACTAAAGGTTTTTTTTTGAATTTTTTTTTTATTTTTTTTTGAATTTTTTTTTATTTTTTTTTATTTTTTTTTATTTTTAATTTTTCTGAATTATTTGATGATTTAGTATCTAATCACCTCTCTTAACTGCTCAAGTGTGGATCACTCATTCCAAATCATCTAACTTCCCGCCCGGTCACCCATCCCTCTCACTACTCTAGCCCGAGCACGCTTAACTTTCGGGTTCTATTCTCCTTCGTTTCCGAGTCTGCACTTCACTAGTAGAAAAAGGGTCAAACGTGAAGCACGTTAGTGCCGGTTTGTAAAAAAACGGCACTGATGTGATCAATGGTGCCGGTTCGAATGGCTATGCATTAGTGCCGGTTCATAATGAACCTTTAGTACCGGTTCGTGCTACGAACCGGTACTAAAGGGGTGGTGGCAGACTGGCGTCAGGCCAGGGCCCCACGAGCACCTTTAGTGACGGTTTGTGACACAAACCGGTACTAAAGGTCTAACCTATAGTACCGGTTTGTGTCACCAACCGGCACTACAGAGTCGTAACCTATAGTCCCGGTTAAAGACACAAACCGACACTATAGGGCAATTTTCAAACTCTACCCCCCCCCCCGTGTATCGGCATTTCAGTTTTGAAAAAATCAAAAGAAAATGATAAAAACTTCAAAAAATAAAATCCTTCGAGAGGTAGTTATATTACTACATCTACACGTTAGGAAAATTTGAAAACTTAAATTTGGACATGTTTTGCAAAAAGAGTAGGGAAAATGTAAAACGGCTATAGCTTTTGCATACGATGTCGGAAAAAAACGTATAATATATCAAAAAATTCAGCACAAAAATCTGCATCCGATGGAGACGGCCTATGGCCAGTTTGCAATTTTTTAGAATCCTCAAATTCCAAAAGGAAAAAAAGATATGGTCAAATTTGAGTTTTTTGTAATTTTTTTGTTAAATCTGGTCAAACTACTAATTCAATAAGTATTAATGTTACTACATAATTATTCAAGAATATTAGTGTTACTAAATAATTATTTCAATTTTTTGAATTTTGGTCAAATCTGGTCAAACTGTGGTCAAACTATGGTCAAACTTATTCAAGAAATATTAGTGTTACTAAATAATTACTGTTTTTTAGAATAATAGTTTCAAACTCAAACAGTGAAATGTGTGACTTCATGCTCAACCTAAACTCCTGAGGGTTAATAGGATTGACATCTTACTATTGTCAGGAAAATAACAAGTGCAGACTTGGAAACATAGGAGAATAGAACCCGAAAGTTAAGCATGCTTGGGCTGGAGTAGTGAGAGGGATGGGTGACCGGTCGGGAAGATAGATGATTTGGAATGAGTCATCCATACTTGAGCAGTTAAGAAAGGTGATTAGAGACTAAATCACAAAATAATTCAAAAAAATAAAAACCAAAAAAAATTCAAAAAAAAATTCCAAAATTTTCAAAAAAAAAACAAAAAAAAACTTTAGTACCGGTTGGTAACACCAACCGGTACTAAAGGTCCCCCGTACCAGGGCGCGAGCTCACGGCACGTGGTGGCACTTTAGCGTCGGCTCGTGCCGAACCGGTACTAAAGGGGGGGCCTTTAGTGCCCACCAATTAGTGCCAGTTATGGAACCGGCACTAAAGGCCCTTACGAACCGGTTTTAAAGCTCCATTTTCTACTAGTGCTTGTTGTTTTCCTGACAATAGTAAGATGTCAATCCTATTAACCCTCAGGAGTTTAGCTTGAGCATGAAGTCACACATTTCACCGTTTGAGTTTGAAACTATTATTCTAAAAAACAGTAATTATTTAGAAACGCTAATATTTCTTGAATAAGTTTGACCATAGTTTGACCATAGTTTGACCAGATTTGACCAAGATTCAAAAAATTGAAATAATTATTTAGTAACACAAATATTCTGGAATAATTATGTAGTAACATTAATACTTCTTGAATAAGTAGTTTGACCAGATTTAACCAATTTTTTATAAAAAAACTAAAATTTGACCATATCTTTTTTTCCTTTTGGAATTTGAGGATTCTAAAAAATTCCAAACAGGTCGTAGGCGGTCTCCATCGGATGCGGATTTTCATGCTGAATTTTTTGATATATTATACATTTTTTTCCGACATCGTATGCAAAAGTTATAGTCGTTTTACATTTTCCCTACACTTTTTGCAAAACATGTCCGAATTGTAGTTTTCAAATTTTCCTAACTAGTAGATGTAGTAATATAACTACCTCTCGAAGGATTTTATTTTTTGAAGTTTTTATCATTTTATTTTGATTTTTTCACATGGGGGGGGGTAGGGTTTGAAAATTGCCCTATAGTGCCGGTTTGTGTGACAAACCGGTACTATAGGTCAGACCCCTTTAGTACCAGTTCATGGCACGAAGCGATACTAAAGGTTAGACCTTTACTACCGGTTCGTGCCACGAACCGGTACTAAAGGTGATCGTGGGGCCTCGGCCTGACGCCATCCTTCCACCACCCCTTTAGTATCGGTTCGTGCCACGAACCGGTACTAAAGGTTCAACACGAACCGGCATTAACGCAAATCCGTTCGAACCGGCACTAATGGTACCATTAGTATCGGGCCAAAATCAAACCGACACTAATGTGCTTCACGTTTGACCCTTTTTCTACTAGTGAGAGATGCCCTCAGACAATCGTTTCGAGCCCTAACACTTGGACAGTTATTTGGGCCCTGTTCCACACCCTCAAATACAGGTCTAGAAGAAATACTAGTAATCATTAAAGTTTGATATAAAATATCTGAAGCGTAAAAGAGGCAAGAAACGTGACCCAATTTCTCAATTAATGATAGGCTGATCAGATACACGTTGTCCACCTTGCCATCTCAGGCAAACATTTACCACACCACTGTTATATACACGGCATAGGCCACCTCCCATACACCACCTCCAGCCCATCTCCGCTCTTGCTATCTTTCTCCTCGGATCTCAAACGAGCAATCTAGTAGATGGATCCGTCCTCCCCTGCCACGCCGCCGGCTACCCAGCAAGCCCCACCCATGCCTGTTGAAAACGAAGTGGCAGAGTACCTGCTTCTGCTGGGGGAAACCGCCGGCCGCGAGGGCGAGAGCGCGCACTCGGAGGACTTTGATCTGGAGGAGGAACAAAATCCAGTTCTAGATGAATCTACCGTAGAGGTACGTAGGAACACCTACCCTTAAAATATCACTCTATTCTTTCCTTACATACGGTGGTGCAAGAATTTCCAGACCCATCCATTTCTTGGTTTGGATGTCCATTTGGAATTTAACGTACATGGGCGTCCAATGTTTCCAAGTGGCCATGGATGGGGAGGAGGATTCTTCTGAAAAGACTACTGGCCTGATAGAGTCCAGGTACTTGTGCTACCCGGCCCTAGCATTTCATTTCAGAATTGTCTGATTAGATGCGTACATCATAATCGTTTCCCGTAGTTATATATTTCTTGCGAGATCATTGAGTTTTGATCGGACCCTTATATTCAGCTTATAGCTGGGCTCTAACACTTCCCCTTAACTTCGGGGTAGTCCCACCCATTAGCTGTAGTATTATTGGTACTAGTCTATATCTCTGCAGAAACATGTTTTCGCGTTGGGTAATCTGGCATAAACACCGTGCTTCGGCATGGTTGTATTGGGATGTGCATTGCAAATTTCTGCAGTAATCTGTAATTAGATCTGCGTCATCAATCCAAATTACAAAGTTGTAGGATGCTTCTTTCAGCGTATTTTTCTTTCTTTCTGTATGCATATGTAAACCTTCCTATTTTATGGTTGGTGGTAGCTAGCTACCGTGCGCTATGTTGCAGAAACATTTTTAGTGTAATTATACATAGGAGTGGATCAACATACATGATCATCTCTTTATAAATATCAAGTTATTGATCAACTTATAGACATAGAGACATACTAATTCATCTAAACCTCTAGCTTCGATCCGTCGTGACGGCATCAATGGTATGCTTATGCATGTGTTTTGAATTTCTGTACTTCAGCTCTTGTGCTTGGTGGATATGATATGTATCTACATTTCATGTTGATTATGTATTTTTATACTGTTTCTTTGGTTTTGTGCTTGGATATGCTAGTGCTCATGAAGCGCAAGATATGGAAGAAGATGTTGATGTGCTAGACAACGAAGATGGTGAGCCACTAGAGGAGTTCTTTTACGAGCCAGTGAAAATCACGGAAGGAGTGCGGCGGTGTAACCGGAGAAATGGCAAAGGGTGGTTTTGCCGCAAGCTTGCACACCCCAGCTATGCTATGTGCTGGGATCACGTCATGAACCGCCATAAATACTTACAAAAGAGATTATATCCAAATGAGCTGCAAGCTAGCACTGGCAGGTCTGAAGCTGTAGACTGGGAGGAGACATCTGATCCTTCTTCGCCAGAGGCACTTTCGAGCTCGCCTGCTGTTCCAGAAGATGATGTGAAGCCCGCTTAACTCGTCTTCATTGATATTATTGATGCCAGGAGTGTTGCCACCGAACAATAGGAGTGAGATCGACAAATGTTGAACATATGGTTGCTAGCTTGTAATCCGATTTTATTTTTTACCTACCTATTTGTTATGAACTAGTACGTCAAAATGTTGCTGCCGCTGAGATTGTACCATCTAAGAAAGTTGAGAACAAGCATCTATAAGGTTGTAGCCTGGCCGAAAAAAAATTGTAGCCATCTACGAAAGTCCAACACCAACATTGAGATGGCTCAACATGCATCTACATGAAAAGCTTCTAGAAATATAAAAACATGTCTGCTTCATTACCCCCCCTCCCCCCTCCCCCTTCACTTTAGATGTGTAATTTGGTCTTTCACTTGTTGATTCAGATTCGAGTACATGGGCCCTCCCCGATCCAAATACGCAGTACGCTCCAGAAAAAAATGGTGTTTGCTAGCTTGATTTTGGCCAACAGCCTGCCCGGGCAGGATGCACACCAGGTTTGTAGTTTGAAAAAGATTATGTCATATAACATTGTAAAGGCAGCATTGTAGTAGAGCTAGAGGGCGAGAATGAAATCAATGTGGGCGGATATTAATTAGCATCCCTGAAAAAGCAGATTCAGTCTTGTTAAAGGAGTCGGACGTGGAATTTCCAGGGTTTGGCCGCTGTTGCAATTCTCCAGCATTTCTGAGCAAAGTCACTTATAAAAAGGGAATACCCTGTCTCTTGAGAATTGTGAGAGCACAACACACAACTGGATCCCATGAAATTGAGAACATGCTCTTTTGCTTGCTCTGCAGCAAGGACCACCTGCATCATCATCATTTCATCCATATAGTCTTGCTCGTCGGACGACTCAACGTAGTACTTGTATATGTACTCCATGTTCGAATCCATTACTGTAAAGAAGGGACAAGAAAATTAGCATGAGCATTTTACCAAACACTTACCGGGCGTGGTGACTTACATATGGGCGGATGGTACCTATGTGGTGGGCGGACAAGAGGTGTGGACTGGCGGCGGAGGACAGGAGAAGTGGAGTCAGAGTCCTACATGGCTGGTGTCCAGACTCCCGCAAAGCACCCTAGTTTGCTTTCGGTCTACGGGAAAACGGACATCCGGACTGGTCAGTGAACCGATGCAGGATGCCGTTGGATAGCAAATTGCGTTCGGACAGCTCGGTCCGGAGCCTGGATGATTGTGGGAGATTTAAAGATCCGCTTTGGACATGACCTAAGGGTCTAAATTTTGAGGGACCGACTAGACACTAGTAGAAAACGGAGTTTTAGCGCCGGTTCGTAAGGGCCTTTAGTGCCGGTTCCATAACCGGCACTAAAGGGTGGGCACTAAAGCGCCCCCCCCCCTTTAGTACCAATTCGGCACGAACCGGCGCTAAAGTGCCACCACGTGGCGTGAGCTCGCGCCCTGGTATGGGGGACCTTTAGTACCGGTTGGTGTTACCAACCGGTACTAAAGGTTTTTTTTATTTTTATTTTTGAAAATTTTCAAAAAGAAATTGATTTTTTTCGATTTTTAATTTTTCTGAATTATTTGATGATTTAGTATCTAATCACCTCTCTTAACTGCTCAAGTGTGGATCACTCATTCCAAATCATCTAACTTCCCGACCGGTCACCCATCCCTCTCACTACTCTAGCCCGAGCACGCTTAACTTTCGGGTTCTATTCTCCTTCGTTTCCGAGTCTGCACTTCACTAGTAGAAAAAGGGTCAAACGTGAAGCACATTAGTGCCGGTTTGTAAAAAACCCGGCACTAATGTGATCAATAGTGCCGGTTCGAATGGCTATGCATTAGTGCCGGTTCGTAATGAACCTTTAGTACCGGTTCATGCCATGAACTGGTACTAAAGGGGTGGTGGCAGGCTGGCGTCAGGCCAGGGCCCCACGAGCACCTTTAGTGACGGTTTGTGACACAAACCGGTACTAAAGGTCTAACCTATAGTACCGGTTTGTGTCACCAACCGGCACTACAGAGTCTTAACCTATAGTCCCGGTT
>NC_041388.1:554779030-554791431 GCF_002162155.2 Triticum dicoccoides | reverse complement strand
TTCAGTTTTGAAAAAAACAAACGAAAATGATAAAAACTTCAAAAAATAAAATCCTTCGAGAGGTAGTTATATTACTACATCTACACGTTAGGAAAATTTGAAAACTTAAATTTGGACATGTTTTGCAAAAAGTGTATGGAAAATGTAAAACGGGTATAACTTTTGCATACGATGTGAGAAAAAAACGTATAATATATCAAAAAATTCAGCACGAACATCCGCATCCGATGGAGACGGCCTACGGCCTGTTTGCAATTTTTTAGAATCCTCAAATTCTAAAAGGAAAAAAAGATATGGTCAAATTTAAGTTTTTTTAATTTTTTTGTTAAATCTGGTCAAACTACTAATTCAAGAAGTATTAATGTTATCACATAATTATTCAAGAATATTAGTGTTACTAAATAATTATTTCAATTGTTTGAATTTTGGTCAAATCTGGTCAAACTGTGGTCAAACTGTGGTCAAACTATGGTCAAACTTATTCAAGAAATATTAGTGTTACTAAATAATTACTGTTTTTTAGAATAATAGTTTCAAACTCAAACAGTGAAATGTGTGACTTCATGCTCAAGCTAAACTCCTGAGGGTTAATAGGATTGACATCTTACTATTGTCAGGAAAACAACAAGTGCAGACTTGCAAACGAAGGGGAATAGAACCCGAAAGTTAAGCGTGCTTGGGCTGGAGTAGTGAGAGGGATGGGTGACCGGTCGGGAAGATAGATGATTTGGAATGAGTGATCCACACTTGAGCAGTTAAGAGAGGTGATTAGAGACTAAATCACCAAATAATTCAGAAAAATTAAAAATCGAAAAAAAATCAAAAAAAAATTCCAAAATTTTCAAAAAAAATATTCAAAAAAAACCTTTAGTACCGGTTGGTAACACCAACCGGTACTCCCCCATACCAGGGCGCGAGCTCACGCCACATGGTGGCACTTTAGCGCCGGTTCGTGCCGAACCGGTACTAAAGGGGAGGGACTTTAGTGCCCACCAATTAGTGCCAGTTATGGAACCAGCACTAAAGGCCCTTACGAACCGGTTTTAAAGCTCCGTTTTCTACTAGTGCTTGTTGTTTTCCTGACAATAGTAAGATGTCAATCCTATTAACCATCTGGAGTTTAGCTTGAGCATGAAGTCACACATTTCACCGTTTGAGTTTGAAACTATTATTCTAAAAAACAGTAATTTTTTAGTAACGCTAATATTTCTTGAATAAGTTTGACCATAGTTTGACCACAGTTTGACCATAGTTTGACCAGATTTGACCAAAATTCAAAAAATTGAAATAATTATTTAGTAACACAAATATTCTTGAATAATTATGTAGTAACACTAATACTTCTTGAATAAGTAGTTTGACCAGATTTAACCAATTTTTTTAAAAAAACTAAAATTTGACCATATCTTTTTTTCCTTTTGAAATTTAAGGATTCTAAAAAATTCCAAATAGGCTGTAGGCGGTCTCCATCGGATGCGGATTTTCGTGCTGAATTTTTTGATATATTATAAGTTTTTTTCCGACATCGTATGCAAAAGTTATAGCCGTTTTACATTTTCCCTACACTTTTTGCAAAACATGTCCAAATTGTAGTTTTCAAATTTTCCTAACTAGTAGATGTAGTAATATAACTACCTCTCGAAGCATTTTATTTTTTGAAGTTTTTATCATTTTCTTTTGATTTTTTCACATGGGGGGTAGGGTTTGAAAATTGCCCTATAGTGTCGGTTTGTGTCACAAACCGGTACTATAGGTCAAACCCCTTTAGTACCGGTTCATGGCACGAACCGGTACTAAAGGTTAGACCTTTAGTACCGGTTCGTGCCACGAACCGGTACTAAAGGTGATCGTGGGGCCTCGGCCTGACGCCAGCCTGCCACCACCCCTTTAGTATCGGTTCGTGCCACGAACCGGTACTAAAGGTTCAACACGAACCGGCATTAATGCAAATCCGTTCGAACCGGCACTAATGGTACCATTAGTATCGGGCCAAAATCAAACAAGCACTAATGTGCTTCATGTTTGACCTTTTTCTACTAGTGAGAGATGCCCTCAGACAATCGTTTCGAGCCCTAACACTTGGACAGTTATTTGGGCCCTGTTCCACACCCTCAAATACAGGTCTATAAGAAATACTAGTAATCATTAAAGTTTGATATAAAATATCTGAAGCGTAAAAGAGGCAAGAAACGTAACCCAATTTCTCAATTAATGATAGGCTGATCAGATACGCGCTGTCCACCTTGCCATCTCAGGCAAACATTTACCACACCACTGTTATATACACGGCATAGGCCACCTCCCATACACCACCTCCAGCCCATCTCCGCTCTCGCTATCTTTCTCCTCGGATCTCAAACGAGCAATCTAGTAGATGGATCCGTTCTCCCCTGCCACGCCGCCGGCTACCCAGCAAGCCCCACCCATGCCTGCTGAAAACGAAGTGGCAGAGTACCTGCTTCTGCTGGGAGAAACCGCTGGCCGCGAGGGCGAGAGCGCGCACTCGGAGGACTTTGATCTGGAGGAGGAACAATATCCAGTTCTAGATGAATCTACCATAGAGGTACGTAGGAACACCTACCCTTAAAATATCACTCTGTTCTTTCCTTACCTATGGTGGTGCAAGAATTTCCAGACCCATCCATTTCTTGGTTTGGATGTCCATTTGGAATTTAACGTACATGGGCGTCCAATGTTTCCAGGTGGCCATGGATGGGGAGGAGGATTCTTCTGACAAGACTACTGGCCTGATAGAGTCCGGGTACTTGTGCTACCCGGCCCTAGCATTTCATTTCAGAATTGTCTGATTAGATGCGTACATCATAATCGTTTCCCGTAGTTATATATTTCTTGCGAGATCATTAAGTTTTGATCGGACCCTTGTATTTAGCTTATAGCTGGGCTCTAACACTTCCCCTTAACTTCGGGGTAGTCCCACCCATTAGCCGTTGTATTATTGGTACTAGTCTATATCTCTGCAGAAACATGTTTTCGCGTTGGGTAATCTGGCATAAACACCGTGCTTCGGCATGGTTGTATTGGCATGTGCATTGTAAATTTCTGCAGTAATCTGTAACTAGATCTGCGCCATCAATCCAGATTACAAAGTTGTAGGATGCTTCTTTCAGCGTATTTTTCTTTCTTTCTGTATGCATATGTAAACCTTCCTATTTTATGGTTGGTGGTAGCTAGCTACCGTGCGCTATGTTGCAGAAACATTTTTAGTGTAATTATACATAGGAGTGGATCAACATATAGGATCATCTCTTTATAAATATCAAGTTATTGATCAACTTATAGACATAGAGACATACTAATTCATCTGAACCTCTAGCTTCGATCCGTCGTGACGGCATCAACGGTATGCTTATGCATGTGTTTTGAATTTCTGTACTTCAGCTCTTGTGCTTGCTGGATATGATATGTATCTACATTTCATGTTGATTATGTATTTTTATACTGTTTCTTTGGTTTTATGCTTGGATATGCTAGTGCTCATGAATCGCAAGATATGGAAGAAGATGTTGATGTGCTAGACAACGAAGAAGGTGAGCCACTAGAGGAGTTCTTTTACGAGCCAGTGAAAATCACGGAAGGAGTGCGGCGGTGTAACCGGAGTAATGGCAAAGGGTGGTTTTGCCGCAAGCTTGCACACCCCAGCTATGCCATGTGCTGGGATCACGTCATGAACCGCCGTAAATACTTACAAAAGAGATTATATCCAAATGAGCTACAAGCTAGCACTGGCAGGTCTGAAGCTGTAGACTGGGAGGAGACATCTGATACTTCTTCGCCAGAGGCACTTTCGAGCTCGCCTGCTGTTCCAGAAGATGATGCGAAGCCCGCTTAACTTGTCTTCATTGATATTATTGATGCCAGGAGTGTTGCCACCGAACAAAAGAAGTGAGATCGACAAATGTTGAACATATGGTTGCTAGCTTGTAATCCAATTTTATTTTTTACCTACCTATTTGTTATGAACTAGTACGTCAAAATGTTGCTGCCGCTGAGATTTTACCATCTAAGAAAGTTGAGAACAAGCATCTATAAGGTTGTAGCCTGGACGAAAAAAAAATTGTAGCCATCTACGAAAGTCCAACACCAACATTGAGATGGCTCAACATGCATCTACATGAAAAGCTTCTAGAAATATAAAAAGAGGTCTGCTTCATTACCCCCCCCCTCCCCCCCTCCCCCTTCACTTTAGATGTGCAATTTGGTCTTTCATTTGTTGATTCAGATTCGAGTACATGGGCCCTCCCCGATCCAAATATGCAGTACGCTCCAGAAAAAAAATGGTGTTTGCTAGCTTGATTTTGGCCAACAACCTGCCGGGGCAGGATGCACACCAGGTTCGTAGTTTGAAAAAGATTATGTCATATAACATTGTAAAGGCAGCATTGTAGTAAAGCTAGAGAGCGAGAATGAAATCAATGTGGGCGGATATTAATTAGCATCCCTGAAAAGGTAGATTCAGTCTTGTTAAAGGAGTCGGACGTGGAATTTCCAGGGTTTGGCCGCTGTTGCAATTCTCCAGCATTTCTGAGCAAAGTCACTCATAAAAAGGGAATACCCTATCTCTTGAGAATTGTGAGAGCACAACACACAACTAGATTAGATTTTAAATGTCAATGTCTACCTCATCACATACAACTAGATTAGATTTTAAATTTCAATGTCTACCTCATCACATACTCGCATCACATCTCGCGTGTTCAACATGTCCATCAAAAGCAGCCGAGCAAAAACATTTTGTTTTGAGGCAACTACTTTTCCGTAGTTTAAGCCTGCATGCATTGAAATATATTTTTAAACGGAGGCAAAAGCTTTGCCTCATCTCATTAATAAAGAAGAAGTAAAGACAAAGTCTTAATGAGGGTCATTACTCCTCCACAAATGCGAAAACAAAAAGGACTACTCTCATGGCATCAAGGATCCCAAGTGTTTAGCCCCGGCGAAAACCCAATTCCTGGCCTCCACCTTGATGCCCTCTATCATCGTGGTAGGCATTGAGGATTTCTTCTAGAACATCCACGCGTTTCTCTCTTTCCAAACCTCCCAAAATACTAGCATTATAAGCGAAGAGACCGCCCTCCTTCGATGTCCGCGACCAAGGACCGCTCTAGTCCACCACTCATGGACCGAAGAGATTCCAGCCCAGTCGGCGGTGTTGAGCTCCGGCGTGTCAAGCCAACATCTCACCGCATTCCAAATGCGCATCGAGAACCTACACTGGAACATAATGTGTGCCGCCGTCTCCGGCTCCCTTTTGCAGAGTTGGCATAAATTGCAATTTGGCTAGCTGAAGTGAAGAGCTCAGAAAGAAATATGATTAATTAGCTCCTGTCTTGTATGAACCTCAATCTTTTTTCATGACTGCTTCAGTTCTACATAAACCTGTTCCGAAAGAGGGCGAATAAAGCTAGAGAGATTTTAGTGCTCAACAGGTAAGGCGTCGAACACTGAAATACCTGGGTTGAGGGCAAAGCCGTACATACTCGGAGTTTTTTTGACAATAATACGACTTTATTTCTCAAATAATAGATAGATAATTTACAAGCATATGAGAAATATAATCAGGAGGGTTGGAATCCCAAAGTGAAGAAGCTCTAGAACTAAATCAAAGCTTTGCTAAATAATCTGCTATCTCATTTGCTTCACGGAAGCAATGATCATATGAAACTTTCCCAAACTCATTAGCAAGGTTATGTCATTCCCTTACTGTCACAACTTCAGGGCCAAAGTAGTCCTCATGCTAGTTCAAGGTTTGTACCGCAAATGCACTCTCTGATTCAACAATCACTCGGTTACCTCCGACGTTTGCTGCCAGATAGAGCCCATTACGAATAGCACTCAATTCTGCACAATCGACATTATTAACATGTGGTAAAAACCAGTTAGCTGCAGCCAGAAAATTCCCCTTATCATCACGCGTGACAGCTCCTGTGGCACCCGATTGCATGTCAGGATGAAATGTGGCATCCACATTGACTTTAACTATACCCTGGGGCGGTCTCTTCCACATGTGGTCGCTGCTATTATAAAGTTTGGAACGCTCGTATGATAGAAACGCTCGTATGATCAGGCGATTGGATGGTCTCACCCCTCACAAACTGGCGCCGTTGCCACCAGATAGACCATGCTGCGACGACAATCAGCTCTGCCATTGGCAGGTCCCCACAGTTTTCTTGGTTTCTTTCTAAAATTTCCATAGTAACAGATCTCGAGCGATCTTCCGCCACTGCCTTCATAATGACTTCCTCCTAGCCTAGAGCAGCCCAAACTTTCAGCAATCTGGTGCAAGTGAACAAGCAATGGTGTATATCCTCCAACCCGATTTTGCACATGGCATTGGCCAGTGACAGGAATATGGCGACTAGCTAACACGTCGTAACATGGAAGTACTCCACGCAGTACCTTCCATACAAAATGTTTGACTTTGCCAGGGATTTATAGACGCCATGTATCCTTCCAAATTTCATTTACTTGAACGCTTCTGGCGCCATCAGTAAGTAATGTTCGCTGACCATAATGGTGATCAAACTCCACATGATGTGAAGATCGCACTGAGAAATATCCTGACCTTGTGTGGTTCCATGCAACAAAGTCCTCTACAATATCAACTCGGAGAGGGATTTGCAGAATTCTACTAACATCCACTGGGCTAAAAATAGAACATATGAGTTCCTCGTCCCATTGACCAGTATGTGGGTTGATCAATTCTTCGACCTTCGATAGTAAAGTTTGTCCCACGGGTGTGACCACTTTCCTTGAAACACTACACAGAATCCAAGGATCTTGCCAAATATTGATCTTTGAGCCATTCCCAACTCTCCACAAACATCCCCTCTTAAAAGTTTGGATCCCTGAGACTATATTTTGCCAAGTATATGAATAACCTTTCTTGGGGCCAACCGTTAATATATTTTCATCAGGATAATATTTGCACTTAGTACCTGTGCACACAATGAATCAAGGTTCTGGATAAGACGCCAACACTGCTTTGCTAACATAGCAAGATTAAAGTTGTGCAAGTTTCTAAAACCCATGCCCCCTTTCTTCTTTGGATGCACATCTTCCACCATGCATACCAATGCATAGTTTTCTTAGCTTCCCTATCTCCCCATGAAAAGCTTGGCATTTCATCCGTTATCGATTTGCAAATTCCTTTACGTAGTTTAAATACTGACATGGAATATGAGGGAATAGCTTGTGCTACTGACTTCAACAAAATTTCTTTACCTTGCATGGATAACACTTTTTCCTTCCATCCTTTCAACCTCTGGTATACTCTATCAATGAGGTGTTGGAAACAATCGGTACGGTCAACCCCAACCATGGTGGGTAGACCCATGTATTTGTTTGATAGAGCTTCTGTTAAAATATCCAATTCTCTACAAACATCCTCTCTGACTTGCAAGGTGGAGAACATCGCCCAAAAGTTCTGGTGGCGCCGGGAGCGAGAGAGGGAGGCGGCGACAGCATCGCAGGGAGGTTCGGACATGGTGGAGCAGCTCTCGCCTCCGCCACGCCCAGATCCCCGCACCCCTTCCATCCGAGCACCAACGCGGATTACGCTGTCTGACCTTGTTGGGCAGAGGAGGATTCAATGGCCGCCAGGGCCATTCCGGAGAGCTTTCCGCCCACGCAGATGCGGGCGGTCGACGTATGTGACTCGCCATAGCTCGTTCGGGCACGGATGAGCACAGGCACCGGCAGTGCCCAGGCTTCCCTTGACATGTTCGACGAAATGACCGAACAAGAGTCGGTGTGTTTTCTTTCCTCTTGTCCGATCAGATTTTTGCATAGACAAATTTCGGGCATGATGAATGTTTGCAAACCATAATCATGTAGGAGGCATTCTTGTCGAACGTAATCAACGACAATGAAAATCCGACCGAAATGTAGTATGAATTGTAGGCCACCACAGCATCTGAAGTTGGGACGACATCCGATCCTAATCTGAGCAAGATTGACGTGCATGGATTGAATGGATTTGAGGTATGTGGATATGCGGCGCAACACATAAGGGGCTGGCGGGAGCTCTCCGCGTACGCGCCCGCGAGCGTATAGGTGGCCTGATTGGCCAAGTCCTGCTATAGATGCTCTAAGGGACTAAATTTTGAGGGATTTAGTGCTCTTAGACAATCATTTAGAAGGCCTAACATTTCGACAGTTATTTGGGGGCCCTGTTCCACACCCTCAAATACGGGCCTGTAAGAAATAGTAATCCCTCAAGTTTGATACTGCTCCCAACCCTAGTCGTCCCTCCTTCCAACCCTAGCTGCCACTCCTCCTCACCCCCCTCTTCCCTTCCTCGCCGCCGCCTGAGGCAGCCGTCGGGCAAGCCCGGGGCGCCAAGGATGCTGGCGGCGGGGCCTCGGTTGCCCTGCTTCTGCATGGGGAACCTCAGATCTAGAGCGGCGGCTCCATTGCCAAGGCGCGGCTGGCTAGCGGCCGTGCGGGCGGTGGATTTGGTGTCCCGGCCGCGTGGGCGGCGGGATCCGATCGTCGTTGGCGGCCGGCGGCGGCTTCTGCAGTGGTCGGTGCGCACGATCTAGCGCCTCCCCTCCCCTCCTGTTCGGCGTGCGGGCCAGCCTGGTCGGGCCGCGCTTCCTCTTGGTCACCGGTTCTATACAGGAGGCGTTGCTGGTGGTGGGGATCTAGTTCGGGTGAAATCCCTGGCCGACCATCACCGGCCGTGCCGACGGCGACACCTGGGGGCGTCGTTCCCCTCCTTGGAGGCGTCGGTATGGACTAATCTCCTCACTTCACCTTCCCATAGGTATCCCGGGCGAAAGCCCTAACTTTGTTGGGCGGCGGCGATGCTCACTGCGTCGTTCCCTTCTTGAAGGCGCCGCTTTGGAACATTGGGGCTGGGTGGCCCTTGTGGGTGGTGGGCAACGACGGTGGTGTGGCCCTGTCATAGCATGGATTTACGTCAGTTGCTTGGAGATGGACTCGCGTAGGTGGAGGTCGTCGTCTAGCGTCGTGGTGTCGTCAATGGCGGAGGACCTGCCAAGGCTCGCGTAGGCCGAGGTCGTTGTTTGGCGTTGTGGTGGCGTCGATGGCGGAGGACCTGCCAAGGTTGTCACCTCAATTTGCTCTGAAGATGGACGAGTGGAAGATGGCGGCGACGACACATGTGAGTGTGTCGGACCGGTTTGAGCCCTGGACCCGGCAGATGGCTCGGTCGGGGTCTCCGGCTTTAGATGTTAGGCTTAGGTGAGAGGTCTGGGTATGTGGCCCAGCTTGCACCCCTTCATTATTTGGATAGAAGTAGCGGCAGATGTTGGCAAGATGGCGGATTCAGGCATTGTTCTATTTTGTAAGGTCCTCGAGAATAATCAATAAAATGGCCGCATGCATCTCCTAGATGCAGAGGCCGGTGGTCATCCTCCTTTTTAAAAAAAAAGTTTGATACTATAAAATATCTGAAGCGTAAAAGGGGCAAGAAACGCGACCCAATTTCTCTATTTATGATAGGCTGGTCAGATGCAAGCTGTCACCTTGCCAACTCAGGCAAACATTTACTACACCAGCTATATATAAACAGCATAGGCCACGTCCCATACACCACCTCCAGCCCATCTCCGCTCTCGCTATCTTTCTCCTCGGATCTCATCGCACGACACCAACGAGCAATCTAGTAGATGGATCCCTCGTCCTCCCCTGCCATGCCGCCGGCTACCAAGCAAGCCCCACCCCTGCCTACTGAAAACGAAGTGGCAGAGTACCTGCTTCTGCTGGGGGAAACCGCCGGCCCTGAGGGCGAGAGCGCTCACCCGGAGGACTTTGATCTGGAGGGGGAACATAATCCAGTTCCAGATGAATCTATCGTAGAGGTAAGTAGAAACACCTGTCCCTAAAATATCACTCTGTTCTTTCCTTACGGGTGGTGCAAGAATTTCCAGACCCATCCATTTCATGGTTAGTATTTCGATTTGGAATTTAACGTGCATGGGCGTCCAATATTTGCAGGTCGCCATGGATGGGCAGGATGATTCTTCTGACAGGACTTGTGCTACCCGGCCCTAGCGTTTCATTTTGCATACATATGTTCTAGATTAGACATGGATTACAGAAAGGAAAGGTATGTATTAGGCCCCATAGACGTAAGCACGACCCTTACAAAATGATTAATCAGAATTGTCTGATTAGATGCATGCATAATCGTCTGCTTTAACTATATAGTATATTTCTTGTCAAATCATTGAATTTTGAGCTGTCCCTTGTATTCAGCTGATAGCTTTAGTAATCGCCTTAACTTGGGGTAATCCCATTAGCGATTCCGTTCGTACTAGTCCTATATATACTTAAGTAATTGATCCACACAACTTCTACTTATCTAAACATGCATACCTGTCACCCCATCAAAAGCTCACGTTAACGAGCATGGAATTTTTTTTCATTATTTAGTTGGTCCCCACTAAGATTTATTTTAGCATGCGCACATCGCATCACATTACACATGCCAGCTCATCAAATTTCCACCCCAACATGCAGGTATTTTTTTATACAATGCTACTTATATTCAATAAATATGTTTATACAATACCATAAATATGTATTTTTAGTTTGAGTTCATATATTATTAATTCAAATATTCATGTTTCATACAACCAATTTTTTTTTAAAAAATATTGCAATCGATTTCCGCAGCAAAGCGCCGAATACCATCTAGCTTATATAAGTGTGGAAAAGTGTTCTGCATTGGTAGGAGTAGATCAATAAGTAGGATCATCTCCTTATAATCTTCAAGTTCTTAATCGACACAGAAACAATGAGTTGCTAATTAATTTCAGTGTCTAGCTTCCGTCTTGATGGCATCGATGGTATTTATGCATATGTTGTGAATTTCGGCACTTTAGCTTTGGTGTTTGGATATTTTTTTATATTTAGTGTGGATATTAAATATTGTTTATTTGGTTTTGTGCTTGGATATCATAGTGCTGATGAAGCGCAAGACATGGAAGAAGAAGTTAATATGCTGGACAACGAAGAAGGAGATGAACCACTAAAGGAATACTTTTACGGGCCAGTGATAATCACGGAACCAGTGCGGCGGTGTAACCGGAGAAATGGCCGTTGGTGGGTTTGCAGCAAGATTGCACACCCAGGCTGTACTATGTGCTTGCATCACATGAAGAACCGACCTGAACACTTACATTCCAATGAGCTGCAAGCTAGCACTCTCAGGTCTGAAGCTGTAGACTGGGAGAAGACAGCCGGTCCATCTTCGCTGGAGGCACTTTCTGGCCCATCTGCTGTGCGAGATGACGATGTCGGCCCCGCTTAGCTCATTTTGACATTGCTCTTGCTAGGAGTGTTGCTTCTTAGCAACATGAGTAAATGTTGAACAGATGGTGGCATGTAATATGATTGTGCGTCCCCCCACCCCCCCACCCCCCCTTGTTTCTCCTTGTTTCTTTTTTGTTTGTTTGTTTGTTCTGAACTAGTACTTCGTAATGGTTCCAACATTGTCATTACTAGTACAGACAACAACGAACTTGACAACATCACATGCGGACGAGAAAAAATAATCATTTGTGTTGTGGTGTCTCATTGTAAACAGAGATTTACGACTCTCCATGTGTGTTGATGTCCTCATTCCGCATATTCTTCTTCCTGAACTATGTGCCATGTGGGTCATATTCAACTAAACAAACAATGCTTCATGTCCAATATAACAATGTTTATTTATAAAGTACAACATCACATATGTTTACAAATATTCACAAATAGTTGTATGTTCTCGGCCAATATATAACATATTTAAAATCATAGCTATGAAAGAAACTTCCCAACAAGCATACATAAGATCGTAGCCATCTATGAAAGTTCAATGCCAACATATATAAGATCATAATCATATTGGAAAACTCACAGCCATATATGAACATGCCAATGTTCTAAAAATCTAATAAGTGGTACAAAGGAAAGAAAATAAAACTATTGCTTTGTTGGTTGTGTCATTGCCGTTGCAAGTATTAGATTCAAACTATTATTCTCGCATCCCTCTTCGAAACGAGTCACGGGGTTGCAAAGCACTATGTCGCCCTAGCCCAATAGAGTATCTCAGCTCTATACCAGCTCAAATAAACATGGCCAGGAATATAATATATACGTGAAAATGAATAAAACCAGTGTGAAATGATTATATGGATAACATTCACTAGTAGAAAACAGGGCTTCGATCACAACGCAATATACATATTAGTCCTGGTTGCATTACGAACCGGGACTAATGTGAGCATTAGTCCCGGTTCGAGCGACTAAAGGCATTAGTCCCGGTTTGAGACACGAACTGGGACAAAAGGGCATCGCACCCTTTAGTCCCGGTTTGTGTCCCGGTTTTGAGACACGAACGGGACTAAAGGGTGCGATGCCCTTTTGTCCCG
>NC_041388.1:554737929-554778597 GCF_002162155.2 Triticum dicoccoides | reverse complement strand
GAGGGGGAATAGAACCCGGTAGTTAAGCTTGCTCAGGCTGGAGTAGTGAGAGGATGGGTGATCAGCCGGGAGGTTAGATGATTTGGAATGATGAGGGGTGATTAGAGATTAGAGGTTAATTTAAGCAGTGATGAGGGATGATTAGATATTAAATTATAAAATAATTCAGAAATTTGAAAATAGGAAAAAAATTCAAAAAAAATCAAAAAAATCATAAAATTTCCTTTAGTCCCGGTTGGTGTTACCAACCGGGACTAAAGGTGAAGCTCCAGATAGCAGCCACGTGGAGTGCCTTTAGTCCCGTTTGGTATAGAAACCGGGACTAAAGGGGGGAGGGGCTTTAGTACCAACCCTTTAGTTCCGGTTCCAGAACCGGGACTAAAGGCCCTCTGGAACCGGGACAAATGGCCATTTTTCTACTAGTGATTGCATAGGCCGTGGTATAGGAGAGGGCGAGAGTGAAACCAACATATTAGCATCTCAAGACTGTTTATTCAACTTTTTGTTGACTCGAGAGACCAAAAGGGAAATCCCTGTTAGAGTTGTGTCGAATAATGTGTACAAGTTAGGTTACAGTTGGACTCTGAGTTGTATTGTGTTTACATAGGATATGGAGTCGTGTCCTAGTAGGACACTTGTATCCTAGGCCTCTCATATATAGCGGGGCTAGACACACGATGTAACCTATGCCAACATAATAGCACCGGAACGCAGAGGAAGCCGGCGGCATGTGTCGGTGTCCAGAGCGACCGGGTGCGGTATTGTGATGGTGTCACGAGGAGGAGCGCCCGTAGTCAAGCCCCGAGGATGTAACCATATCGATGATCCTCGTTAACAAATCTCGGTGTCGTGCTCGTGTGATTATTTGGTCCTCGGATGATCGATGATATGCCTCGGATTTATTCTAACAAGTGGTATCATGAGCAAGGTTACGAGGAGGCTGCGGATGTTGATCTAGAGGAAGTATCGAGTTCGAGATGCAGCCGGTTGAGGCGTAATTGTCGACGAGATTGGAAGAAGCAATTGAAAGCAGCGGCTTGGTTGATAAATCGCAGCAGTGGTTCTCAGCGGCGTCAGCGGGATTGGAGTCGCGAGCAGCGATCGGATCGAAGCAGGCAGTCGATGGCAGCAGATGTGTGGCGGCGGTAGACCGAAGCGCAAGGGTTCGCTAGGGCGTCCTCAAGGGTTGGCCGACCCAGGCCAACGTGGATGCATGAGGCCCACGTGTAGGTGTGCCGCGTGCGTCGCGCAAGGAAGCTGCTAGGGCGAGATGCTGTACCAAGGCAACACGAGAGATTTGTTTTGAAGACAAAAAAAGAGAGGACCGGGTCCTCGTGTAGGACACGGAAAGAGGCAGCAGCAGAACGAATCGGCAAAGGAAATCCATTGATACATGATTCAGGTCCATTGGAAAATAGCAAGGCTGTGGCAAAGCAACTGTTCGCTAGCATTGGGAAGTTGAGCCAAGCGAGATCACGTGAAGGCCAAAGTTTTGGTTGGGATTGCTATTAGTACGCGAAGATTCTGTTCGTGTACTTGGGGCATCGTGTGGAAAGGTTGGATAATTTTTTCACAAGGTCAGTCATATGAAGAACCATGGCGTCAACGGGTACCAGGTTTGAGGTGGAGAAGTTCACGGAACTGAAAACCTTGGGTTATGGCAGACAAGGGTGAAAGTTTTGATGGCACAACAGTAATGCTTGAAGGCGTTGCAGGAAGTCAGGTCAGCTAAAATGGAATTATTATGTGATGGATGGAAATTCGCGGAAGACGGTTTGGGAGCCTCGGGCGTGTCATGCAGTCGAACAAGTTCGGCTTGGTCGGACTAGACAGACTGACGGATCGACGTGAGTCGGTTGGTACAGAAGACGGTGATGGGATCGGCGACGACAACATAGGAGCGTGATGCTGATGGTGACCGACTTCTGGGCGTGGAAACACGTGACGCGGGCCTAAGGGCTTGTGTGGCTTCGACAAGACTATGGCGGCGGGTTGATTCAAGACGGTGCACACGGAGCTTGAAGTCGACAGGGCGCGAGGGTGGAGTACTGATCATATACCATGGAGTCATATTGAAGGTGGAGCTGGATTGAGGGGCTACCATGTAAGGATCCAGGGAATCGAAGTCTATTCAGCAACGAGAAAAAGCGAGTGACACGTAGTTCGGACTGAAACCCAGTGGTCTGATGGAAGCGTGAAACTCGTCATCGGCCAGCGATGACCGATGGTACTCTGCAGTGGAGGTTGAGTGGTGTGGGTTCGCGATCCTTGAGACTCGACCGGGACAGCGGAGGCTCGACGCGGTAATAGTGGCGAGGCGTGCAGTACGCACGGGACATGGAGACGGGCCAGGGCTCTGGTGGTCATACATGTGGTGAGACAACTGCGAATTTGACTCGGGATGACTACATGCAATGGTGAAATTTCTTCAAGTTTCAGACAGGCGGTCAAGGAAGAGCGGTGATGTTGAGTTCAAGTAACTCTTATATGTGGCACCCAATATATGAGTTGTTCACTTTCACGCAGGTCAGTGATCAGTGTGTGATAATGTTGACGGATACTCTGGAAGTTGGGAGCACAAACTAAAGTAACAAGGAACTTAATTTTGCTCGAGTGTTGACAGCGGTCAAGAAAAGAAGGGACTACAAGTTGCAGGTGGAGTCATATGGAGTCTTTGGAGTAGTAGCGGTACTCATGGGATAAGCTCAAGTCCAATGTATATGAAAGTTTGACGCATTAACGAATTCAAGGTGGTGGAGAATATTCGCCAAGGTGGAGTTTGTTAGAGTTGTGTTGAATATTGTGTAGAAGTTAAGTTACAGTTGGACTCTGAGTTGTATTGTGTTTAGATAGGATATGGAGTCGTGTCCTAATAGGACACTTGTATCCTAGGCCTCTCATATATAGCGGGGCTAGACACACGATATAACCTATGCCAACATAATAGCACCGGAACGCAGAGGAAGCCGGCGGCATGTGCCCGTGTCCAGGGCGACCGGGTGCGGTATTGTGACGGTGTCACGGAGAGGAGCGCCCGTAGTCAAGCCCCGAGGATGTAGCCATATCGGTGAACCTCGTTAACAAATCTCGGTGTCGTGCTCGTGTGATTGCTTGGTCCTCGGATGATCGATGGTATGCCTCGGATTTATTCTAACAATCCCTATGTTGTTCTTTCTTTAGTATGAGGAAAGGAGGAATGATTAAACATATTTAAAATCACATATTGACAAAGTACAGGAAAAACTCCAAAGGTTAAAGTAAAAATAAATAAAAGGTTATTTCTCATGAGAAAAGGAGCAAATCAATGAATCATATATAAAAACTAAAACCAAAGTAAAAGTTTAATGTCTTACACCTTTAATTAGAAATAGAATGGAGTTTATTTCATATAAAAAATAGCAATTATCTGATACACCAGTCAATTTTCTTAGGGTTTGTGACCAATTGAAGAGAGAGAGAGAGAGAGAGAAGTAGGTCGATTCGTTGTTGGATACTGCTCACACAAGAAATAGTACTAGTCTGAACTTTTCTAGGGGAATTGCTAGTGCTAGGATACTAGCTAACACTTAAAGCATCTCTAGACAATCCCTCAAACCCGCTAGAGAAGTAAAAAATTGGTTATAAGGGCCTAAACCGGACTTAGCTGATCTCTTAAAGGCTTTAGAGGAGTATATTTTGTACTCCTCCCGTTGGGTGGTCCTTAAATTTACTCGCATGTTGTCATTTATCCCAAAACATATCCACATCTCCCAGCCACCCCTCTCCATTCCCCGCACCGCATCTTTGCCGCTGCCACCAAAATCCACTCCGCCGGCCCTCCCGCAGCCTTCCGGAACCCACTTCACCACCGCCACCGCAGCCAATGGCGATATCCATTTCTCAAAGGCAGCTACCGCCGATTTGCAACGCCCCCTCCCTATCATGCTCCTTCACCGACCTACCGCCACCGCCGCAGAAGAAGTACCATGGCATGTGATAGCGATCGTGGGGGACTTGGGTGTCCGAGATCAAGGAAACAGACACCGGTAGTAGGTACTGGCTAGGGTCCTTCCAATCGGCGGAGATGGCGTTGAGGGCATACTGCATCAAGGCATGAGGCCCTACTGCAGCAATGCGAACCTGAACTTCCCCTTTGTCTGCCCCAACATCCTGACGGCCGTAAACCTCGACCCTCGATTGGTCTCCCACCGCGTGTTGCGGGAAAACCGGGAGGCTTTCGAGGAGCTTGAGGCGGAATGCCCCGACAAAGCATACATGGTCGAGATCCGTCGAAGGAATCTGGAGCTCGTCGCAAAGAAGCGCCAGCGTCTCAAACTTTATAATCAAGGGATGGCCGATGAGGACTAGGCCCAGCCGTCCATTCAGGGCGGCGGAGTGGACGTGTTCGACCTCTCGTTACGACTTTGACTTCGGCAGAGATCGAGCGATGCTCGAGGCCAAAATAGCAGCGGAGGAGGGCATGTAAAATTATTAGTGTTTTTATTATTTTGTTGAATCGAGTAGCATAAATTCGTAATACGCAATTTAGTATGAACCTTATGCAATGTAGTATGTGGTATCTATTATGCAATGTAGTATGGTTTTGCAAGTCGTATTATGAAAAATTGTCTGGAACCTTTTTTAGGGAGCAAAATTTAGGAGATCGACTAGGATCCTTTTTTTAGCGGAGCAAATTTCAGGAGTTAAAGGATATGTGACTTATATAAGAGTTCTATAGGGAAAGTAATTTTAATATTTTCACAAGTCAGGGATAAGCCAATGATCTTGGGCATATGGCTGACTTAAATCCCAAGAGCAGAGTTTGCGTCTTTTTCATTTCGATTTGAATCAAGTGTTCTCAAATAATTAGTATATTATTCTAAAGGAGTACTATATTGAGTCGTAATTAGCATCACTGGATACCAAGTAACATGTGTATGCTATACTCATCCTGATGTTTACTTATATATGTGATGATTCAGCACGACTCTTTTGCCTCTGTATTCTTATCACACTTTCCATTTCACATTCTAAGTTGTTTACCGTTTTGAAACTTTCTGGAGAATGACATCTACAAATACTAAGTGATACTGTATATAATGTGCTCTTTAGTATGGCGTCAAAACAACTGAATTTTCGTTCATGAACTATTTTCTTTATTATATTTTTCTACTTGCTCACTAAACAATGCATTGACATCCAGTTTCTTTCCCATTTCTGTCCTTTCGTCGCTGATCCTTGGATTATTTTGTGCAATGTCCTTTTTTGTCATTTAAGCCTTGCTCGGTTCAGTGTGAATCCGAGTGGATTGAAGAGGTTTGAAGGGGATTTAAACCACTTGCAAGTCAAAATATGTCCCAATCTTTGCCAATCCCCTCCAATCCTCTTGGAGAGAGGATTAACCGAACAAGACCTTAAGAGTTCTATTTTGCTCTGTTTCTGTAGTAACCATTTGGGACTCGGATACAAAGTATTTGGCCTGGGAGGTTGAGTTTATAGGGACATGCTATCTTACTTGCCATTGCCAGCCTATACCATGCTTGTGTCATGGCAGTATTAACCCTCCATCAAAATTTGCTTAAAATGTAAATGGAATCAGCTCTAATATAGGGGGTTATTTTGAAAATAGAACATCTGGATATGAAATAGCGAATTTATCTTGTACTGATTTACAACATGTGATTCAGTACTTCCTCTATCAGGTGTCCATTTTATTTCTTCACATCTTTTTGGTTTTTGTGCTGCCCCGGTTTGAGCCAACAGGAAGAATAGGAAGCAGAGTGTGTAGGTCATGGATTTGTGCAGCTAGCTAGCATTAATAATCTTGTATTTCATGGATTTGTGCAGCTAGCTAGCATTAATAATCTTGTATGCCTGATGCTTAGAGAAGTAGTGTTCCATTCATCTAAAAATAGATCGAGTAGTACTTTGATTTTTCTTCACCTAATGATTTGTTTTGTTTTTTTTCTTATGAATACTTAGCTGGGCAGTGTTTCATTCATTTGAAACTCAAGATTTGATAGTGGCAACCTGAAAGAGGTAGCGTTGCATGGGCATAACTCACAATTTGACAAATAATTAAATTCCCTATATTTAAGTGTTTCTTTCTTATTTGTATGCCTAGTTCTTGAACTGAACCTCTATCCTTTTCTACAAATTAGGATAGTTAATAATCGGTTGCTTATTTATTTTCTGGGTTTTATATTACTAATGTGGAGAAATACTAGAATGCGAGGAAGTGAGATGTTTGGAACATGCCAATGGCCCTGCATAGATGTCCTGTTCTCCGGGATCTTCTTCTCAGCCATTCATCTATACATTAATGTGATGTTGATCTATGATTTGTTCGTCCAACAGAAATGGGAGTTGATGCGACACCATTTAGTATTCACCATGGGAACCTTATAGAGAATATGTGGATGCTGTTTATTTTCCCACTAGGTGATTTATCGTGTTCTTAGGTTAAAATCGATTCATAGAAGGGAAAGAAAGCTTCAACTGATTGCAAAGGTACGATTGGATTGAGCCTTGATTGATTTTTTTCAATAATATATGTGGCTTCCCTCTGATATATTGACCTTGGGAGGAGATGTTAATTTGCTGGTGTTAATGTTTGCAAAGATGCATTATGCTCTAAATTTTCAGTACAAATTTGGTTGATATTCAGACTCTTGCGTTGTTGCTATCTTACAAAAGGATCTAAGTTTATTGCTTGAGAAGTCTTGAATTAGACAACTAGATCTTGCTTGCATTTTTGTTGCCATAGTTGTTGTCAAAGTCCTTAAATGCATATAAACAAAGAAATCTTATGTTTATGCTGGTATAACTAACGTGCACCAATTGATTTGGTACAGGAAGACCTATTCAAGGAATGACAACCAGAAAATACGCTGAGTACTATCTTTTGTCTACCATACTCTATGAGAATAGATTAGGATGAGCCAACTAAATCATGTGCTATGTATTTACTAGTGGTATACATATCCAGTCTATATCTGAATCTATGAACTATTATATCGCTGATGTCAGGTTATGCCTATATAGCATGCATTCGTATGCTTATTTATATAAGCTCAATGTATTCTGTGTATTATTCTTCTTCTTTGACTTAGCACATCTGCTCATTTCCGAATACATTTTTATGTGACCACCAATGTTATAAACCAGAATTCTCTTGTTGAGGATGTTTTTATCTGAGCTGTCCATCATCTTTGTCAATATATTCTATCCAATATGTTGTCCATGTCTAAAACCCATCTTAAATTTCATATCTTTTTTATAGATAATGAATTGGTGTATGGCACTGAAGTGAACAAATATCATTGTTATTTATTATATTTGCAATACTCCTTTGACTATATTTACTGGTGGTGTACATATCCGGATTGGATATGACAGTGCCCGGCAGCATCGCTGTCGGGTGCAGCAAGCCGCACTTCCTACCTAGTATTTAGCATAGTAAAACAAATTTGAGTGGCATAACCACAAATTTGGTGCACACAAACACAAATTGGATTTAACTGAGTATATAAAACTTACTTAATTGAAGTTCGGTGCCGATTCAGAATATTTTACATAGAAATTGAGATGAACTTAACCAAAATTTAGACTAAACTAACCGAAACTTAATACTCGCTATCGTATCTTCCTCGATGCTCTTCCATGCCACTCCGCTCGGCTGAGCCCACTAATCATAGGGCCGGGGCTATCATCGCCATCGTAAGAGGTAGAGTCGCCAGACAGAACGATGACCCCCCCCCCGGCCGCCCCCTCCCTTCCCGTCCGCTAACTGGTCGAAGAGCTGACAGCCTGCCTCGACTACCTCCGAGCAGCAGCAGTGGAGCTCCGCCATGTAGTTCTTGTCCGCTTGCTCATCCGCTATGCGCTAGTGGTTCTCCCGGTCCTCCCTTCTCCCCCATGCGAAGACCACCCACTGGTTCACAGGCCCCAACCATAGTAGCTCCCCAAAACAAAAGTTCCGGCGACCGTCGGTTCCGTGCAGGTGGATTGACATTATGTCGTACTACCGGGCCGCCTGCTCAATGGACTGGAAGGAGCCGATCCAGATTTTCTTGTGGGTGTGCCATTCGTTTATCTCGGCCACCCAGGTTTCCTACGTCGAGGCACGCCGATGTACTGCCTCTGTGGCGGCGGCAGTGAGAGGTAGGGCCGGGAAGCCAGGCATGTGGCCGCGGGAGGAAGAAGATGCGTCGGTGGAGCGAGATGAAGAGGCTGCGCCGACGGTGCGGGAGGAAGTAGTTGTCTGTTCTCAGGAGCGCTCGTGGCAGCACAGATCCGCGCCGCAAATGGGCGGTGGGGAGCGGCGGCGGTGGGATCCAGTCATATTGGCGGTGGGCCGACGCTGGAGTGGATGCGGGTGTGGTCGAGTTGCCGAGATTGAGGGAGGAGAGGCGGACTTGATATTACTTCGAGCCCTAACAATTGGACAGTTATTTGTGGCCCCGGTTCCACACCCTCAAATGCCGGCCTGTAAGAAATAGTAGTCCCTAAAGTTTGACATATAATATGAAGCGTAAAAGAGGCAAGAAACGCAACCCAATTTCTCTATTTATGATAGGCTGATCAGATGCGCGCTGTCACCTTGCCAAGCCAGGCAGACATTTACCACACCACCGTTATATAAACGGCACAGACCACGTCCCGTACACCACCTCCAGCCCATCTCCGCTCTCGCTGTCTTTCTCCTCAGACCGATCTCATCGCACGGCACCATCGGTACTAAGCAGCAGTCGAGTAGATGGATACTTCCTCCCCTGCTACCCCGCCCGTTACACCCCTGCCTACTAAATACGAAGTGGCAGAGTACTTGCTTCTGCTGGGGGAAACCACCGGCGCCAAGCCCGAGAGCGAGAGCGCGCTCCCAGAGGACTTTGATCTGGAGGAGGAACATAATACAGTTCCTGATGAATCTACCGTAGAGGTAAGTAGAAGCACCTGTCCCTAAAATATCTCTCTGTTCTTTCCTTACGGGTGGTGCAAGAATTTTCAGACCCGTCCATTTCTTGGTTAATTAGGATGTCCATTTGGAGTTTAACATGCATGGGCGTCAATGTTTAATTTCCAGGTGACCATGGATGGAGAAAAGTCTTCCGGCAAGACTTTGGTGGTCACTACTAGCCTGATATAGAGTACAGGTACTTGTGCTTCCCTTAGCGTTTCATTTTGCATATATATCAGAATTGAGTTTTGATTTAGCTATATACTCCCTCCGTTCCTAAATACTTGTCTTTCTAGTCATTTCAACAAGTGACTATATACGAAGCAAAATGAGTGAATCTACACTCTAAAATATGTCTATATACATCCGTATGTAGTAGTCATTTGAAATGTCTAGAAAGACAAATATTTAGGAACGGAGGGAATATATCATAACCGTCTGCTTAGATTAGACATGGCCACATGGATCAGAATTGTCATTAGATGCGTACATCATAACCGTCTGCTTTAGCTATATATATATATATATATATATATATATATATATATATATATATATATATATATATATATATATATATATATATTTCTTGTGAGATCATTGAGTTTTGATTTGTCCCATGTATTTAGCTGATAGCTTTAGAAAATCTCTAGCCGCGTCCCCAACAGGCCCTCTCCATGAGTTTTTTTCGCGCCGGCGCCCAAAAATCGGCCCAGTCATGCCTCCAGGAGCCCGTTTTTTACAGGTTTGGGCCGAAACTGGCACCGGCGGCCCCAGGCCAAACCCGGCGTGCTGGGGGCGCCCGAGGACGCCGAGGCGAGCGGTTTTGGCGCGAAAGAGCCGCGGGATCGCCGTGTCAGCGACACGCGCCTCGTCTTCCCCCAAAACGCCTCGGTTTCCGATGGGGAATCAATGGCAAGGCTGCCGCCGGTCATCCTTGCCATTGATTCATCTCAGGCGGCGCGTCACGGGCAGGCGCGGCGACGCCTCCCCTCCCGCCATGCGTACACACGGCGCGGGGCTATAAAACCAGCGGCTCCCTCTCGCCGCTGGCCACACCAGTCCGAGCCCAAACCAGCCGCCGAGCTCTGCCTCTCTCCCATCCACCGCCGAGATCTACCTATCTCCCCTTCCCTCCCCTTCCCTTCCCTCTCAGCGATGGCCGAACGCTTCCCTAGCGACGCGGCGGCGGCCAATGGCTTCGGCCGCCGCTCGCTCCACGAGTGGGAGGCATACCTCCTCTTCGAGGCCAACATCCAGACGCCGCCGGACATGCGCGCCGGGCCGACGGGGTGGAGCCTCAGCAACGGGGGCGTCCCCATCCCCCCGGTGCACGACGTCGACGCGCGCCCCGGCATCTTCGCCGCTGAGGTTGACCGCGTGCGTCAAGGAAGAGGAGCCCGGGCTCGCCGGCGGCGTTAAGGAGGAGGAGCTCGACAACACGGCGGCCCTCAAATGGGCGCGTGAAGACTGGGCACGCACGGAGCTGGAGCGCCAACGCCTCGCCTAAGAGCGGTTCGAAGCTCGTCGCCATTGCCGAGACAAGGAAGGCGTCGTTGTCCTCGATGACAGTGACGACGACGCGCCGCCGCCACTGGTCCGCCAGGGCGACGCCGGGCAGGGGTCCAGCAGGGGCGACCACGTCAAGAAGGAGAAGGCCGCCGCCGACGACGAGGATGGCGGCGACTTCGTCGCGCTCAGCGACTTCTTCGCCTCTTAGTTGGGTTTTTTTAAATAACTTTATGTAACGTTGAACATGTCGAATATATGTCAAGTTTGCCGAACTTTAGCCGAACGTTTTGTTCAATTTGCCAAACTTTGCCAAATTTCATTTTTTAAACCCGCGTATGGGGGCAACCCTGCTGCTCGCCCCCACGCCGATTTTAGCGCCAGCTCGCCCCCAGGCGGCGATTTTACGCGCCCCCTGGGGGCCAACAGCTGGAGATGCTCTTAGTACTTCGCCTTAACTTGGGGTAGTCCCCTTAGCGTTCTGTTGGTATACTAGTCCTATATATACTTAATTGATCCACGCTGCTTCTGCTTACCTAAACATACATGTTAACTCATCAAAAGCTCACCTCAGCAAGCATGGAAAAAAGTTTTTCAATATTTAGTTGATCCACACTACTATTTATTTTAAGATGCATACATCCCATCTCATAACACATGCCACCCCATCAACATGCCGGGAATTTTTCCAATATATAGTGCTACTTATATATGTTCTAACTATACAATAATCATGTGCAATATATGATATGTATTTCAGTTTGAGGTCATATATTATTAATCCAAATATTCATGTTTCATACAACCAAATTTTATTGGAAAAAAATATTGCAATCGATTTTTGCAGTAATGCACGGAATATCATCTAACTTATATGGGTGTGGAAAAATGTTTTGCGTTGAGTACAAGTCGATTAATATGTAGGATCATCTCCTTATAATCATCAAGTTCTTAATTGACATAGAACAGTGAGTCACTAATTAATCTATGCGTCTAGCTTCCATTCTGATGGCATCAATGGTATGCTTATGCATATGTTGTGAATTTCTGCACTATAGCTTTTGTGTTTGGATATATTTTTTATATTTAGTGTGGACATTATTATATTGTTTATTTGGTTTTATTCTCGGATATGATAGTGCTCATGAAGCGCAAGACATGGAAGAAGAAGTTGATACGCTAGACAAGGAAGAAGGAGATGAACCACTAAAGGAATACTTCTACGGGCCAGTGGTAATCACGGAACCAGTGCGGCGGTGTAACCGGAATAATGGCCGTTGGTGGGTTTGCAGCAAGATTGCACACCCAGGCTATGCCGTGTGCTTGCATCACATGAAGAACCTCCCTGAACACTTAAAAAAGGAATTACATTCAAGTGAGCTGCAAGCTAGCAGTCGGATGTCTGAAGCTGTTGATTTGAAGGACACAGCCGGTCCATCTTCGCCGGAGGCACTTCCGGGCCCATCTGCTGTGCCAGATGATGATGCCAGCCCCGCTTAGCTCATCTTCATTGATATTATGGTTGCTAGGAGTGTTGCTTCTTAGCAACATTAGTGAGATCGATCGACAAATGTTGAACAGATGGTTCCGTGTAATCTAATTGTGCTTTGCCCCCTTTGTTTGTTTGTTCTGAACTTGTACATCGTAATGTCGTTGCCACCATTGTCGTCACTAGTACAGAACACAAAACAAATGCAACAACGAACGCAACCAACAAAGCAATATTTGGTTATGTCATTGCCGTCACAAGTATTAGATTCAATATATCATTCTCGCTTCTATCTTCAAAGCGGGTCATGGGGTTGCAAAACAGTATGTCGCCCAAGCTCACAACAGTGTCTCAGCTCTATACCAGCTCAAATAAACATGGATGAGAATATAATATATACATGAAAATAAATAAACTGAATAAAACCAGTGTGAAATGATTATATAATAACATTAGAGAGGCTGCGGTATAGGAGAGGGCGAGAGTGAAATCAATAGTAGTCATATATTAGCATCTCAAGACTGCTTATTCAACTTTTTATTGACTCGAAAGACCAAAAGGGAAACCCCTATTCTGTTCTTTCTTTAGTATAAGAAAAGGAGGATCAGTTAAACATATTTAAAAGCACATATTGACTAAGGACAAAAATAAACTCCAAAGGTTAAACTAAAAATAAGTAAAAGGTTATTTCACATGAAAAAATGAGCAAATCAAAGAATCATATATATAAACTAAAACCAAAGTAAAAACAAGTAAAATATTAAAAATTTACACCATTAATTATAATTAGAGTAAAGCTTATTTCACATGATAAAAACTATAGCAATTATCTGAGACACTAATTGTTTTTCTTGGGGCTTGTGACCAAATGCAATTTTGAGAGAGAGAGAGAGAGAGAGAGAGAGAGAGAGAGATGGATCGATTCGTTGTTGAAATTGCCAGTACTAGGCTACTACCTAACACTTACAACATCTCTAGCCGATCCCTAAAAAGGCTTTACAAAAGTAAAAATTTGGTTTTATGGGCCTAAACCAGACCTAGACGATCTCTTAAAGACTTTAGAGGAGTATATTTTGAACTCCTCATGTTGTCCCACCTTTAAATTTACTTGCCTGGTATCGTTTCTTCGGAAAAAAAGGTATCCACCCCCACACCGCATCTCTGCCACAGTCCCCAAAATCCACTCCAGTGGCCCTCCCGAAGCCACCGCTCCGCCACCGACGCAACCAATGGCGGGATCCATCTATCATAGGTCGCTGCAGACGATTTGCAGCGTGATCCACGACATAGTGCCCGGTGTAGCCAGGGCAACGACAGCACCCCCTCCCCTTCTCGCTCCGTCACCCACTTACCACCACTATAGAAGAAATACCACAACGTGCGATAGCGACTGTGGGGGATTGGGTGTCTGAGATCAAGGAAACGGACATCGGTACTAGGTACCGGATAGGGTCCTTTCAATCGGCAGAGCTAGCGGTGAGGGTGTACGACATCAAGGCGGTGACACTCTACAACAACAACGGGAATCTGAATTTCCCCTTCATCCGCCCCAACATCCCAACGATCGTCAACCTCGAGGCCCGATTTGTCTCCTGCCGCGCATTGCGTGAGAACCGGGAGGCCTTCAAGCGGCTTGAGGCAGAGTGCCCCAAGGAAGCGTACATGGATGAGATCCGCTGGAAGCATCTGGAGGTCGTCGCCGAGGAGTGCCGATGTCTTGAGGTTTAAAAGCAGGGGATGGTCAATGAGGACGAGGCCGTGCCATCTAGTCGGGGCGGCAGAGTGGATGTGATTGAGCTCTCGTCATATGGCTCTTGCTCCGGCATGGATTGGGTGATGCTCGAGGCAGAAATTGCATTGGAAGAGAGCAAGTAAAATCAGTAGTTTGTTTTTATTATCTCATTTGAATCGAGTAGCTTAAATTTGTATTATGCAATGTCGTATGAACCTTATGCAGTGTAGTATGAACCTATGCTATCTATTATGCAATGTAGTATAGTTATGCAATTTGTATTATTCAAATTTGTGTGGAACTGTTTTTAGCGCGTGAAATTTAAGAGATCGACTAGGAACCTTTTTTTTAGCGGAGCAAATATAAGGAATTAAGGGATATGGTGCCATATATAAGGGCATCTCCAATGCTGACAACCAAATCGGATACCGTATCCGTCCGTGGACCGGAGTGACCAGTCCACGGACAGTGATGTTGTAGCCGGCTATCCAAAGCTAGCCGCAAAACTTCTGCCTCTTTTGTAAGTCCGCGAGCTCAAAATAACCACATACCAAATAGTAGTTCTAATTTAAATATTAGAATTCATTTTTTTAAATTAACGTAGTTTCAACTTGAAATCAACTAATACGTTTTCCACGAATCTGCGGCCGTGTCATATGCAAGCATCGGCAATGCATCCGTGCACTTCTAGTAACTAGATAATCTAACCCTTCCTACGGCATCCTTCTTCAAGATGTAGTCATCAAAGGACCAGACGCCATGGTAGAGGTGATCAAAGACATCTTTTTGCATCCGAAAGCTCCGACAAAAATTGTCAGTGAATAGGACACTGGGGCAAAATAGTCAACTACCAACGTCAAATGGCCCGTGTCTGATTGAACACTCGATGAACCTTGATGAATCCCTTGAAATTGAGAACATGCTCTTCTGCTTGCTCCGCGTCTGCAAGGACCACCTGCATCATTATGATTTCATCCATGCAGTCTTGCTCGTCGGACGACTCAACGTAGTGCTCGTATATGTACTCCATGTCCGAATCCATTGCTGTAAACAAGGGACAAGAAAATTAGCGCGAGTGTTTCAGCAAACACTTGCCGGGCGTGGTGACTTCCATAGGGGCGGACGGTACCTACATGGTGGGCGGACAAGAGGTGTGGACTGGCGGCGGAGGACAGAAGACATGGAGGCCTGGTGTAGTGCTGGAGATGTCGTGGATGTTGCGGAGTTCTGGTAGGTGCTTGGCAGACGACCAAGTGGTAGAGCATCGGCGTAGGCAACAGAGAAAGCGGATATAGATAAAGAGGGAAGGATGGAGACATGGGGTCCGGGCTGGGTTTTGGATGGGCGGGGGTGTCAGTGTCCTACATGGCTAGTGTCCAGACTCCCGCAAAGCACTCTAATTTGCTTTCGGTCTATAGAAAAACGGACATCCAGGCTGGTCCGTGAACCGATGCGGGATGCCGTTGGATAGCAAATTGCGTTCGGACAGCTCGGTCCGGAGTCTGGATGATTGTGGGAGATTTGAAGATCCGCTTTGGACATGACCTAAGGGCCTAAATTTTGAGGGACCGATTAGAGATGCCCTTAGACAATCATTTCGAGCCCTAACACTTGGACAGTTATTTGGGCGCCCTGTTCCACACCCTCAAATACGGGCCTGTAAGAAATAGTAATCCTTAAAGTTTGATATAAAATATCGGAAGCGTAAAAGAGGCAAGAAACGCGGCCCAATTTCTCAATTTATGATAGGCTGATCAGATGCGCGCTGTCCACCTTGCCAACTCAGGCAAACATTTACTACACCACTGTTATATAAACGGCATAGGCCACGTCCCATACACCACCTCTAGCCCATCTCCGCTCTCGCTATCTTTCTCCTCAGATCTCAAACGAGCAATCGAGTAGATGGATCCGCCCTCCCCTGCCATGCCGCCGGCTACCCAGCAAGCCCCACCCCTGCCTACTGAAAACGAAGTGGCAGAGTACCTGCTTCTGCTTTGGGAAACCGCCGGCCCCGAGGGCGAGAGCGCGCACCCGGAGGACTTTGATCTGGAGGAGGAACATAATCCAGTTCCAGATGAATCTGCCGCCGAGGTAAGTAGAAACACCTGTCCCTAAAATATTACTCTGTTCTTTCCTTACCGGTGGTGCAAGAATTTCCAGACCCATCCATTTCTTGGTTAATTAGGATGTCGATTTGGAATTTAACATGCATGTGCGTCAAATGTTTCCAGGTGGCCATGGATGGGAAGGAGGACTCTTCTGACAAGACTCTGGTGGTGACTACTGGCCTGATAGAGTCCAGGTACTTGTGCTACACCACCGTTATATGTTCTTGATTAGACGTGGATTACAGAGACCATGTACATGCCTAGCTAGATATTAGGCCCCATAGACATAAGCACGACGTCACAAAATGATTTATCAGAATTGTCTGATTAGATGCCTACATCATGATCGGACCCTTGTATTCAGCATATAGCTGGGCACTAACACTTCCCTTTAACTTCGGGTAGTCCCACCCATTAGCCATTGTGTTATTGCTACTAGTCGATATCTCTGCAGAAACATGTTTTCGTTGGTAATCTGGCATAATTAAACACCGTGTTTCGGCATGCTTGTATGTGCGGCTGCATTGTTAATTTCGCAGTAATCAGTAACTAGATCTGCGTCGTCAACCCAGATTGCAAAATTGTAGGATGCTTCTTTCAGTGTTTTTTTTTTCTGTATGCATATACGATTCCGTTTGTTGCAAACTTAAACCTTCCTATTTCATGGTTGCTGGTAGATACGCTATCCGCTATGCTGCAGAAACATTTTCAGTGTAATTATATATAGGAGTGGATCAACATACAGGATCATCCCTTTATAAATATCAAGTTATTGATCAACTTATAGACATAGAGACATACTAACTCATCTGAACCTCTAGCTTCAATCCATCGTGACGGCATCAATGGTATGTTTACGCATGTGTTTTGAGTTTCTGTAATTTAGCTTTTGTGCTTGTTGGATATGATATGTATGTACATTTCATGTTGATTATGTATTTTTATACTGTTTCTTTGGTTTTGTGCTTGGATATGCTAGTGCTCATAAAGCGCAAGATATGGAAGAAGATGTTGATGTGCTAGACAACGAAGAAGGTGAGCCACTAGAGGAGTTCTTTTATGAGCCAGTGAAAATCACGGAAGGGGTGCGGCGGTGTAACCGGAGTAATGGCAAAGGGTGGGTTTGCAGCAAGCTTGCACACCCCGCCTATGCTATGTGCTGGGATCATGTCATGAACCGCCGTAAATACTTACAAAAGAGATTTTATCCAAATGAGCTGCAAGCTAGCACTGGCAGGTCTGAAGCTGTAGACTGGGAGGAGACATCCGACCCTTCTTCGCCAGAGGCACTTTCGAGCTCGCCTACTGTTCCAGAAGATGATGTGAAGCCCTCTTAACTCATCTTCATTGATATTATTGATGCCAAATGTGTTGCCACCGAACAAAAGGAGTGAGATCGACAAATGTTCAACATATGGTTGCTAGCTTGTAATCCGATTTTATTTTTTACATACCTATTTGTTATGAACTAGTACGTCGTAATGTTGCTGCTACTGGGATTGTACCATCTAAGAAAGTTGAGAACAAGCATATATAAGATTGTAGCCTGCCCGGAAAAAAATGGGTTAATTATCCTTTTGCCCTCGGGGGTGTCCATGTGCTTAATTTTGCCCTCATATACGAATTGTGCTCAGTTTTGCCCCTAGTCTATGCACAACTACTATGACGAGGCCAAACGGCCGGATTTGAGTCCATTCCGTCCACCGGCGTTAGTGGTTGTGGGTCCGGAGCTCACACATGGGACCGCGTGGACGTGGGTCCGGAGCTGACATGTGGGCCCGTGCAACAAAATCCACAAATCATTCAGCCGGCCAAATCGACGCCCACTCTATCCATCCGCCGGCCGGCCCTCCTGCGCCGCCACCACCACCTGCGCCGCAGCCAGCACCTGCCCCGCCACCAGCTGCATGACCTGCTCCGCCGCTATCGTCCTGCGCCGAGGCTCCGCCTGCCACCTTCCTGCGATGCCATGGGTGGGGCGCCCGCCACCTGCTCGACCCGCGGCGCGGCCTCCTTCCGTGCGCCCGGTCGGAGCGCTCAAAGGTGGGGGGCTGGTGACGCTGTTTGAACTAGGAGGAAGAACCCCAGGGGGGAAATGGCGAGCATCGACGACCCCGGAGTATTTGGCGAGGCAGGCATCGAGTCGGAGATCCACCGCGTCCACGACTGGGTTCCCGAGGGGTAAGTCATGCCTCCTATTTAGATTGAGCTTAGTTGTGCATTTGAACAGTCGGTTCGAGTAGGTTTGCCTGATTAGTGTGCTGATTGCGTCTCTGTTTTTCGTCGGTTAGGATGGAGTTGCGGTTTGCTTTCTTGGTGCACATTAGAAGGGACCGGTACATGTTCGATGCAAAGGATAAGAAAAAATTCCAAGGAGGTTTCGATTATCGGTTGCCAATGGCTAGTAATTGGAGTTTCAGACAATTGTTGGGGAACGTAGTAATTTCAAAATTTTCCTACGCACACGCAAGATCATGGTGATACACAGCAACGAGAGGGGAGAGTGTGATCTACGTACCCTTGTAGATCGCAACGGAAGCGTTGAGACAACGTAGAGGAAGTAGTCGTACGTCTTCTTCCCGATCCGACCGATCCAAGCACCGTTACTCCGGCACCTCCGAGTTCTTAGCACACGTACAGCTTGATGACGCTCCCCGGGCTCCGATCCAGCAAAGCTTCGGGGATGAGTTCCGTCAGCACAACGGCGTGGTGACGTTGATGATGTTCTACCGACGCAGGGCTTCGCCTAAGCACTGCAACGATATGACCGAGGTGAAATATGGTGGCAGGGGGCACCGCACACGGCTAAGGAACGATCACGAGGATCAATTGTGTGTCTAGAGGTGCCCCCCTGCCCCCATATATAAAGGAGCAAGGGGGAGGCCGGCCGGCCCTTGTTTGGCGCGCCAGGAGGAGTCCTCCTCCTAGTAGGAGTAGGACTCCTACTAGGAGGGGGAAAGAGGTGGAGTGGGAGAGGGAAAAGGGGGGGGGGCGCCGCCCCCTTCCCCTAGTCAAATTCGGACCAGGGAGGAGGTGGCGCGTGGCCCACCTCTGGCAGCCCCTCTCTCTCTCCACTAAGGCCCATATGGCCCATTACTTCTCCCGGGGGGGTTCCGGTAACCCTCCGGCTCTCCGGTTTTCTCCGAAATCACCCGGAACACTTCCGGTGTCCGAATATAGCCGTCCAATATATCAATCTTTATGTCTCGACCATTTCGAGACTCCTCGTCATGTCCGTGATCACATCCGGGACTCCGAATAAACTTCGGTACATCAAAATGCATAAACTGATAATAACTTTTATCGTAACGTTAAGCGTGCGGACCCTACGGTTCGAGAACAATGTAGACATGACTGAGACAGATCTCCGGTCAATAACCAATAGCGGGACCTGGATGCCCATATTGGCTCCTACATATTCTACGAAGATCTTTATCGGTCAGACCGCATAACAACATACGTTGTTCCCTTTGTCATCGGTATGTTACTTTCCCGAGATTCGATCGTCGTTATCCAATACCTAGTTCAATCTCGTCACCGGCAAGTCTCTTTACTCGTTCCGTAATACATCATCTCACAACTAACATATTAGTTGCAATGCTTGCAAGGCTTATGTGATGTGTATTACCGAGAGGGCCCAGAGATACCTCTCCGACAAATGGAGTGACAAATCCTAATCTCGAAATACGCCAACCCAACATCTACCTTTGGAGACACCTGTAATGCTCCTTTATAATCACCCAGTTACGTTGTGACGTTTGGTAGCACCCAAAGTGTTCCTCCGGCAAACGGGAGTTGCATAATCTGATAGTCATAGGAACATGTATAAGTCATGAAGAAAGCAATAGCAACATACTAAACGATCGGGTGCTAAGCTAATGGAATGGGTCATGTCAATCAGATCATTCAACTAATGATGTGACCTCGTTAATCAAATAACAACTCTTTTGTTCATGGTTAGGAAACATAACCATCTTTGATTAACGAGCTAGTTAAGTAGAGGCATACTAGTGACACTCTGTTTGTCTATGTATTCACACATGTATCATGTTTCCGGTTAATACAATTCTAGCATGAATAATAAACATTTATCATGATATAAGGAAATAATTAATAACTTTATTATTGCCTCTAGGGCATATTTCCTTCAGTCTCCCACTTGCACTAGAATCAATAATCTAGATTACACAGTAATGATTCTAACACCCATGGAGCCTTGGTGCTGATCATGTTTTGCTCGTGGAAGAGGCTTAGTCAACGGGTCTGCAACATTCAGATCCGTATGTATCTTGCAAATCTCTATGTCTCCCACCTGGACTAGATCCCGGATGGAATTGAAGCGTCTCTTGATGTGCTTGGTTCTTTTGTGAAATCTGGATTCCTTTGCCAAGGCAATTGCACCAGTATTGTCACAAAAGATATTCATTGGACCCGATGCACTAGGTATGACACCTAGATCGAATATGAACTCCTTCATCCAGACTCCTTCATTTGCTGCTTCTGAAGTAGCTATGTACTCCGCTTCACATGTAGATCCCGCTACGACGCTTTGTTTAGAACTGCACCAACTGACAGCTCCACCGTTTAATGTAAATACGTATCCGGTTTGCGATTTAGAATCGTCCGGATTAGTGTCAAAGCTTGCATCAACGTAACCATTTACGATGATCTCTTTGTCACCCCCATATACGAGAAACACATCCTTGGTCCTTTTCAGGTACTTCATGATGTTCTTGACCGCTGTCCAGTGATCCACTCCTGGATTACTTTGGTACCTCCCTACTAAACTTATGGCAAGGCACACATCAGGTCTGGTACACAGCATTGCATACATGATAGAGCCTATGGCTGAAGCATAGGGAACATCTTTCATTTTCTCTCTATCTTCTGCAGTGGTCGGGCATTGAGTCTTACTCAACTTCACACCTTGTAACACAGGCAAGAATCCTTTCTTTGCTTGATCCATTTTGAACCTTTTCAAAATCTTGTCAAGGTATGTGCTTTGTGAAAGTCCAATTAAGCGTCTTGATCTATCTCTATAGATTTTAATGCCCAATATGTAAGCAGCTTCACCGAGGTCTTTCATTGAAAAACTCTTATTCAAGTATCCCTTTATGCTATCCAGAAATTCTATATCATTTCCAATTAGTAATATGTCATCCACATATAATATCAGAAATGCTACAGAGCTCCCACTCACTTTCTTGTAAATACAGGCTTCTCCAAAAGTCTGTATAAAACCAAATGCTTCGATCACACTATCAAAGTGTTTATTCCAACTCCGAGAGGCTTGCACCAGTCCATAAATGAATCGCTGGAGCTTGCACACTTTGTTAGCTCCCTTTGGATCGACAAAACCTTCTGGTTGCATCATATACAACTCTTCTTCCAGAAATCCATTCAGGAATGCAGTTTTGACATCCATCTGCCAAATTTCATAATCATAAAATGCGGCAATTGCTAACATGATTCGGGCAGACTTAAGCATCGCTACGGGTGAGAAGGTCTCATCGTAGTCAATCCCTTGAACTCGTCGAAAACCTTTTGCAACAAGTCGAGCTTTGTAGACAGTAATATTACCGTCAGTGTCAGTCTTCTTCTTGAAGATCCATTTATTCTTAATTGCTTGCTGATCAACGGGCAAGTCAACCAAAGTCCATACTTTTTTCTCATACATGGATCCCATCTCAGATTTCATGGCCTCAAGCCATTTAGCGGAATCTGGGCTCACCATCGCTTCTTCATAGTTCGTAGGTTCATCATGATCTAGTAGCATGACTTCCAGAACAGGATTACCGTACCACTCTGGTGCGGATCTCACTCTGGTTGATCTACGCGATTCAGTAGTATCTTGATCTAAAGTTTCATGATCATCATCTTTAGCTTCCTCACTAATTGGTGTAGGTGTCACTGAAACAGTTTTCTGTGATGTACTACTTTCCAATAATGGAGCAGGTACAGTTACCTCATCAAGTTCTACTTTCCTCTCGCTCACTTCTTTCGAGAGAAACTCCTTCTCCAGAAAGTTTCCGAGTTTAGCAACAAAAGTCTTGCCTTCGGATCTGTGATAGAAGGTGTATCCAATAGTTTCCTTTGGATATCCTATGAAGACACATTTCTCCGATTTTGGTTCGAGCTTATCAGGTTGAAGCTTTTTCACATAAGCATCACAGCCCCAAACTTTCAGACACGACAACTTTGGTTTCTTGCCAAACCATAGTTCATAAGGCGTCGTCTCAACGGATTTTGATGGTGCCCTATTTAACGTGAATGCGGCCGTCTCTAGAGCGTATCCCCAAAACGATAGCGGTAAATCAGTAAGATACATCATAGATCGCACCATATCAAGTAAAGTACGATTACGACGTTCGGACACACCATTACGCTGTGGTGTTCCGGGTGGCGTGAGTTGCGAAACTATTCCGCATTGTTTCAAATGTACACCAAACTCGTAACTCAAATATTCTCCTCCACGATCAGATCATAGAAACTTTATTTTCTTGTTACGATGATTTTCCACTTCACTCTGAAATTCTTTGAACTTTTCAAATGTTTCAGACTTATGTTTCATTAAGTAGATATACCCATATCTGCTTAAATCATCTGTGAAGGTGAGAAAATAACGATATCCGCCACGAGCCTCAATATTCATCGGACCACATACATCTGTATGTATGATTTCCAACAAATCTGTTGCTCTCTCCATAGTACCGGAGAACGGTGTTTTAGTCATCTTGCCCATGAGGCACGGTTCGCAAGTACCAAGTGATTCATAATCAAGTGGTTCCAAAAGCCCATCAGTATGGAGTTTCTTCATGCGCTTTACACCGATATGACCTAAACGGCAGTGCCACAAAAAAGTTGCACCTTCATTATCAACTCTGCATCTTTTGGCTTCAACATTATGAATATGTGTATCACTACTATCGAGATTCAATAAAAATAGACCACTCTTCAAGGGTGCATGACCATAAAAGATATTACTCATATAAGTAGAACAACCATTATTCTCTGATTTAAATGAATAACCGTCTCGCATTAAACAAGATCCATATATAATGTTCATGCTCAACGCTGGCACCAAATAAAAATTATTTAGGTCTAATACTAATCCCGAAGGTAGATGTAGAGGTAGTGTGCCGACCGCGATCACATCGACTTTGGAACCGTTTCCCACGCGCATCGTCACCTCGTCCTTAGCCAATCTTCGCTTAATCCGTAGTCCCTGTTTCGAGTTGCAAATATTAGCAACAGAACCAGTATCAAATACCCAGGTGCTACTGCGAGCATTAGTAAGGTACACATTAATAACATGTATATCATGTATACCTTTGTTCACCTTGCCATCCTTCTTATCCGCCAAATACTTGGGGCAGTTCCGCTTCCAGTGACCAGTCTGCTTGCAGTAGAAGCACTCAGTTTCAGGCTTAGGTCCAGACTTGGGTTTCTTCTCTTGAGCAGCAACTTGCTTGCCGTTCTTCTTGAAGTTCCCCTTCTTCTTCCCTTTGCCCTTTCCTTGAAACCAGTGGTCTTGTTGACCATCAACACTTGATGCTCCTTCTTGATTTCTACCTCCGCAGCTTTCAGCATTGCGAAGAGCTCGGGAATAGTCTTGTTCATCCCTTGCATATTATAGTTCATCACGAAGCTCTTGTAGCTTGGTGGCAGTGATTGGAGAATTCTGTCAATGACGCAATCATCTGGAAGATTAACTCCCAATTGAATCAAGTGATTATTATACCCAGACATTTTGAGTATATGCTCACTGACAGAACTGTTCTCCTCCATCTTGCAGCTATAGAACTTATTGGAGACTTCATATCTCTCAATCCGGGCATTTGCTTGAAATATTAACTTCAACTTCTGAAACATCTCATATGCTCCATGATGTTCAAAACGTCGTTGAAGTCCCGATTCTAAGCCGTAAAGCATGGCACACTGAACTATCGAGTAGTCATCAGCTTTGCTCTGCCAGACATTCATAACATCTGGTGTTGCTCCAACAGCAGGCCTGGCACCCAGCGGTGCTTCCAGGACGTAATTCTTCTGTGCAGCAATGAGGATAATCCTCAAGTTACGGACCCAGTCCGTGTAATTGCTACCATCATCTTTCAACTTTGCTTTCTCAAGGAACGCATTAAAATTCAACGGAACAACAGCACGAGCCATCTATCTACAATCAACATAAACAAGCAAGATACTATCAGGGACTAAGTTCATGACAAATTTAAGTTCAATTAATCATATTACTTAAGAACTCCCACTTAGATAGACATCCCTCTAATCCTCTAAGTGATCACGTGATCCAAATCAACTAAACCATGTCCGATCATCACGTGAGATGGAGTAGTTTCATCGGTGAACATCATTATGTTGATCATATCTACTATATGATTCACGCTCGACCTTTCGGTCTTCGTGTTCCGAGGCCATATCTGTATATGCTTGGCTCGTCAAGTATAACCTGAGTATTCCGTGTGTGCAACTGTTTTGCACCCGTTGTATTTGAACGTAGAGCCTATCACACCCGATCATCACGTGGTGTCTCAGCACGAAGAACTTTCGCAACGGTGCATACTCAGGGAGAACACTTCTTGATAATTTAGTGAGAGATCATCTTATAATGCTACCGTCAATCAAAGCAAGATAAGATGCATAAAAGATAAACATCACATGCAATCAATATAAGTGATATGATATGGCCATCATCATCTTGTGCCTGTGATCTCCATCTCTGAAGCACCGTCATGATCACCATCGTCACCGGCGCGACACCTTGATCTCCATCGTAGCATCGTTGTCGTCTCGCCAATCTTATGCTTCCACGACTATCGCTACCGCTTAGTGATAAAATAAAGCATTAAAGCGCGATTGCATTGCATACAATAAAGCGACAACCATATGGCTCCTGCCAGTTGCCGATAACTCGGTTACAAAACATGATCATCTCATACAATAAAGTTCAGCATCATGTCTTGACCATATCACATCACAACATGCCCTGCAAAAACAAGTTAGACATCCTCTACTTTGTTGTTGCAAGTTTTACGTGGCTGCTACGGGCTTAAGCAAGAACCAATCTCACCTACGCATCAAAACCACAACGATAGTTTGTCAATTTGACTCCGTTTTAACCTTCGCAAGGACCGGGCGTAGTCACACTCGGTTCAACTAAAGTTGGAGAGACTGTCGCCCGCAAGCCACCTATGTGCAAAGCACGTCGGGAGAACCGGTCTCGCGTAAGCGTACGCGTAATGTCGGTCCGGGTCGTCTCATCCAACAATACCGCCGAACCAAAGTATGACATGCTGGTAGGCAGTATGACTTATATCGTCCACAACTCACTTGTGTTCTACTCGTGCATATAACATCAAACCATAAAACCTAGACTCGGATGCCACTGTTGGGGAACATAGTAATTTCAAAATTTTCCTACGCACACGCAAGATCATGGTGATGCACAGCAACGAGAGGGGAGAGTGTGATCTACGTACCCTTGTAGATCGCAACGGAAGCGTTGACACAACGTAGAGGAAGTAGTCGTACGTCTTCTTCCCGATCCGACCGATCAAAGCACCGTTACTCCGGCACCTCCGAGTTCTTAGCGCACGTACAGCTCGATGACGCTCCCCGGGCTCCGATGCAGCAAAGCTTCGGGGATGAGTTCCGTCAGCACAACGGCGTGGTGACGTTGATGATGTTCTACCGACGCAGGGCTTCGCCTAAGCACTGCAACGATATGACCGGGGTGGAATATGGTGGCAGGGGGCACCGCACACGGCTAAGGAACGATCACGAGGATCAATTGTGTGTCTAGAGGTGCCCCCTGCCCCCGTATATAAAGGAGCAAGGGGGAGGCCAGCCGGCCCTTGTTTGGCGCGCCAGGAGGAGTCCTCCTCCTAGTAGGAGTAGGACTCCTACTAGGAGGGGGAAAGAGGTGGAGTGGGAGAGGGAAAAGGGGGGGCGCCGCCCCCTTCCCCTAGTCCAATTCGGACCAGGGAGGAGGTGGCGCGCGGCCCACCTCTCGCAGCCTCTCTCTCTCTCCACTAAGGCCCATATGGCCCATTACTTCTCCCGGGGGGGTTCCGGTAACCCTCCGGCTCTCCGGTTTTCTCCGAAATCACCTGGAACACTTCCGGTGTCCGAATATAGCCGTCCAATATATCAATCTTTATGTCTCGACCATTTCGAGACTCCTCGTCATGTCCGTGATTTCATCCGGGACTCCAAACAAACTTCGGTATATCAAAATGCATAAACTCATAATAACTGTCATTGTAACGTTAAGCGTGCGGACCCTACGGTTCGAGAACAATGTAGACATGACTGAGACAGATCTCCGGTCAATAACCAATAGCGGGACCTGGATGCCCATATTGGCTCCTACATATTCTACGAAGATCTTTATCGGTCAGACCGCATAACAACATACATTGTTCCCTTTGTCATCGGTATGTTACTTGCCCGAGATTCGATCGTTGGTATCCAATACCTAGTTCAATCTCGTCACCGGCACGTCTCTTTACTCGTTCCGTAATACATCATCTCACAACTAACATATTAGTTGCAATGCTTGCAAGGCTTATGTGATGTGTATTACCGAGAGGGCCCATAGATACCTCTCCGACAAATGGACTGACAAATCCTAATCTCGAAATACGCCAACCCAACATCTACCTTTGGAGACACCTGTAATGCTCCTTTATAATCACCCAGTTACGTTGTGACGTTTGGTAGCACCCAAAGTGTTCCTCCGGCAAACGGGAGTTGCATAATCTCGTAGTCATAGGAACATGTATAAGTCATGAAGAAAGCAATAGCAACATACTAAACGATCGGGTGCTAAGCTAATGGAATGGGTCATGTCAATCAGATCATTCAACTAATGATGTGACCTCGTTAATCAAATAACAACTCTTTTGTTCATGGTTAGGAAACATAACCATCTTTGATTAACGAGCTAGTCAAGTAGAGGCATACTAGTGACACTCTGTTTATCTATGTATTCACACATGTATCATGTTTCCGGTTAATACAATTCTAGCATGAATAATAAACATTTATCATGATATAAGGAAATAAATAATAACTTTATTATTGCCTCTAGGGCATATTTCCTTCAACAATATGGGGAGGTAATTTGTAGCCAATATCCTTGGGGTTTGCTTGATGATGTGGTATACAGATACTATGATGGGGAAAAGAAATGGGTGACAATTAGTATGATGAAGAGCTGGCTACCATGTTTGCTAGGCATAAAGACAAAGATAATTTTCATGTAAGGCTGCAAATTAATGTGCTTGAGCAGGCATTTGGACCTAGGATGGCGAGTGCAACATCTCGGGGAGAACCAAGTCGACATAATGGCATCTCTAGCCAGAACAGTTCAGTTAGTGCACGGCGACATGGTAGCTCGACAAGCGTGGGCAACGGCAGTAGGGTCCGCCTTGAAGTGGAGCCTGATGACTAGAATTCTGGGGTTGATGAAGAGAAGGTATATTCTGATGTTATTCAGAATTTACGACGGGCACCTTGGGCTGAAAACCAAGATGAGGCTCACAATGCAGTCCGTGGGGATGATGACGCGGTGGGTGAGGACGAAGACCTTGCAGCTGTTGAATGGGACCCTTTGAAGCATCATATGGAAGAAGGTGTCGTTTTTTGCATCCATGACTGAGTGTAAAAATGCACTTGTGACATATTGCATCAAGGTAGAACGTACTTCCAAAGTTGACAAGAGCGATCAAGTACGTTACAGAGTGCACTGTCCGACTGAGGGTTGTCCATGGAGGCTGCTCGCATCTAAAATACAAAATAGCACTAATGTTCAGGTCAAAGTGAACCCTTTTAAGCACACATGCCAGGAATCAACCTTTAGGAAGAATACAATCAGTAGAGCCAAGTCAAGATGAGTGGCAGAAGAAGTAAAGAAGTGGGTGAAAGAAAACCAGCAAGTGGGTCCAAAGGAATTGCAGAAGAACATCAAAGATAAGTTCAAGATAGATTTACCATACATGAGGTTGTTCAATGGTAAACAACATGCTATGGATTCTATTTATGGTAACTACACTAGTAGAAAAAAGGGGCTTTTGTCCCGGTTGGTAAGGCCCTTTAGTCCCGGTTTTCGAACCGGGACTAAAGGGTCGGTACTAATGGCTCTCCCCTTTAGTCCCGGTTCTTACACGAACCGGAACTAAAGGGCGCGGCCACGTGGAGCTCCACCTTTAGTCCCGGTTGGTAACACCAACCGGGACTAAAGGAAATTCTATGATTTTTTTTTGAAAAAAAAATTTGAATTTTTTTATTTTTTTTATTTTCAAATTATTTTAACCTCTAGTGTGTAATCATTACCCCTCATCATTGCTCAATTTATCCTCTAATCACCCTTCATCATTCCAAATTATATAACTTCCCGAATGGTCACCCATCCTCCCACTCCCCTAGCCTGAGCACGCTTAACTTCCGGGTTCTATTCTCTCTCGTTTCCAAGTCTGCACTTGTTGTTTTCCTGACAATAGTAAGATGTCAATCCTATTAACCTTCATGAATTTTGCTTGAGCATGAAGTGACACATTTCACTGTTTGAATTTGAAACTATTGTTTTAAAAAACAATAATTATTTAGTAACACTAATATTTCTTGAATAATTAGTTTGACCATTGTTTGACCACAGTTTGACCACAGTTTGACCAGATTTGACCAAAATTCAAAATAACTGAAATAATTATTTAGTAACACTAATATTCTAGAATAATTAGTTTGACCATTGTTTGACGACAGTTTGACCACTGTTTGACCAGATTTGACTAGTAATTTTTTCGATTTTTTCCACTCTAGATCTTAAAAGTCCCGTAACTTTTTTCTGTTAGGTTTTTGAGGATTTTTAAAATGTTTAACGGGGTTCCCCCGATTAAATTCGGATGTAACTTTTCGAGTAGATGATTTTTCATATAAAAAACTTTTTAATCTGAGTTCGTATGCAAAAGTTATGCCCATTTTACAAATTCCAGTGAGATTTTGCAAATAAAGTCGAAATTCATATTTGTAAATTTTCCCAACAAGTAGACCACATATCACATGGGAAACTTATTATTTTTTTATTTTTTTTTGACATTTCCATCATTTTCTTTTGTTTTTTCTAAAACTGAAAAGGCGGTCCAGGGGGGGTGTTGAAAATGGGACCTTTAGTACCGGTTCGTGCCATGAACCGGTACTAATGCCTCAAAACCCATTTGTACCGGTTAGTGCCACCAACCGGGACTAATGGACATCGCACCCTTTAGTCCCGGTTCGTGGCACGAACCGGGACTAATGCCTTAGCCGCACGAACCGGGATAAATGCTCACATTAGTCCCGGTTCTTGACTGAACCGGGACTAATGGGCTGACCCGGCCTGGACCAAAACCCTGTTCTCTACTAGTGCTGGCAGAAAAGTTTTCATTGTTGTATTCATTCAAAGGTGAAGTGGAGAGGATCAGCCCAGGTAGTATTGTAGATATTGACCACCACACCGTGGAGTACAAATTCAGGGGAGTGACAAAGACCAAGGAATGCTTTAGGAGGGTTTTTGTCTGCTTTGAGGCTTGTCGTCCGGGTTTTTGGGCAGGCTGCACACCTTATTTGGCTATTTGTGCTACTTTTCTCACATGGAGGTTTAAAGGACAGTTAGTAGCAGCTTGTGCAGTTGATGCACACAATTTTGTATTTCCAGTTGCCTACGGTGTGCTGGAGACAGAGTCTGAGGAGAGCTGGACTTGGTTTTTGCATAATCTGCACCGGGCTAGCTATTGCACATCCCAATGGGTTGGTCATTCATACAGATGCTTGCAAAGGTTTAGGAGTGGCCGTGGACAATGTGTTCCCTGGAGTAGAGAATAGGGAATGCATGTGTCACCTTGCTGCAAATTTCATGAAGAAATTCAAAGGAAAGATGTATACCGACAATTTATGGCCAGCATCTTTGACTTGCAGCATGAAGAAGAACAACTACCACTTGAGGCAGTTATACATGAATCCCAAAGTGAAAGAATACTTGGAAGCACACCACTCCAAGTTATGGGTCAGAAGCCAATTCAGTGAACTGAGCGAAGTTGACTATGTGCAAAATAATCTAGCAGAGTCTTTCAATTCAACGATCCGGAAACTAAAGAGTCATTATGTGGTGGATTTGTTTGACAGGATAAGCATAGAATACATGCAGAAATTTCATTATCGTGCAGGAATAGCTTAGGCAAAATTCATGGGCCACATTATCATCCCTGCTGTGATGAATGAACTGAAGCAGAAAACAACAGGCTTGGAAACAAACATGACTCTTTGCTCGGGTACCACAATAGAGATATCATATTTGGATAAAGAGAAGAGGGAATGGAGATATCCAGTGGATTTAGAAGTTAGAACTTGCAGTTGTAGGCAATGACAGATAACTGGGTTGCCATGCATTCATGCCTTGTTTTTCATCACTTCTCTCCCAGGTCCAGCCGGGAACATACAGCAGTACGTGCATGATTACTACTCTGTTGCAAGGTTCAAAGCCACATATGCTTATGCCTTGCCTGCTATGGAGGGAAAACAACAATGGGACATGGTGGACCCTAGATTCAAGCTTTGCGCTCCAGTTCTGAAGAGAGTAGCAGGTAGACCAAGGAAGAGTCGAATCAGACCTCGTAGTGAAGGAGCTGGACTTGGAGCGAGGAAGCGTAAGTGCACAAGGTGTGGTGGGTTTGGTCATTTCGGTAAGTATTGTGATAACACAGTAGATCCAGCGTTCGGAGAGAGTTTCAATGAAGGCTTCGATGAAAATGTTGGTCAGCAGCCGGTTGCCTCAACAGATGACGAAAAAGATGGTCAACAGCCGGTTGCACCAGATGAGGATTTTGACGAGGTTCCAAATGATGATGGTCAATAGCCGCATGATTTTGACGATGATCCAAAATATACTCCAAATGATGATTCAAATGAGGCTCCAAATGGTGATCCAAGTGAGGCTCCAAATGGTGATCATGGTGATCCAAGTGAGGCTCCAAATGGTAACCAACCTTCTGTTGTTGTGAGTTCTACTAGGTATGTAAATCTTGCAAGGGTCAAATACTACTGTACATTTATCACTTGACATGATTTCATTACCCTTTATGTTTTGCACAGCTCTATGGTAGGTTTGAAGAAGACGTGCAAGGTACCGACAACCAAGAGGAGAAGAGAAGAAGCAATGAGCATAAGGTGCACGAGGAGCAAAGTGATGGCAAGAAACTCAAGGAACAGACAGAAGCCCCAACGCTATTTATGAATAATTATGAAACATTATGAATAATGTTGTATTTCTGTTGGATGATGTTGGATCTATGTTATAACTATGTTTGAATGATGTTGGACCTATGTTAGAACTTCAAATTTGACATGCTATATGGATGTTGAAATTCTTTCGAAACTTTGGTAAACTCACATTCATGAAAAATGTGCTAAAAGAGCTCCAAAGTAGGGTAAACAGCCTCATTTTTAAGCAAGATTTTGTTGACCTTGTCTAAATGAGTCAAATAACTTTCCTACACATATATTCTATATACATAGACTATGTGCGCTGGTTTTCCCTTTTTTGATTTTTTTGAATTTTGTTTTGCTCATTTGAATTCTTGTCAAACCTAACTTTGACCAAGATTTAAACAAGTCTAAAACATCAAAATGAAAAACTAGCTAAGCCTGGATCCTTCTTAGTCAATCCAAAATGAAGCTGTGGTGAGGTTTTTGAAATTTTCATGAAAAATCTGCTAAAAAGAGGGGTCCAAAGATAGGGTAAACGGCCTCATTTTTAAGCAAGGTTTTTTTCGACCTTGTCTAAATTAGCCAAATAACTTTCCTACACATATATTCTATATATACATACTATGTGCGCTGGTTTTTCCATTTTTTGATTTTTTAATTTATTTTGCTCATTTGAATTCTGGTCAAACTTAACTTTGACCAAGATTTAAACAAGTCTAAAACATCAAAATGAAAAACTAAGCCTGGATCCTTCTTAGTCACTCCAAAATGAAGCTGTGGTGAATTTTTTGAAATTTTCGTGTTCATTTCCCCAAAACACTTCTCTTCACTTTATACAAGAGAGTTTGAGATACTCGAGATATCACATAATACTTGTCGTTTAAATGTATGTAAATCTTGTTTATCAACTTAAATCGTTAATATATGACATAAGAAGACCATGTGCACAGGTTTTTCATTTTTTTGATTTTTATTTAATTTATTATGCTCATTTGAAATCTGGTTAAACATATCTTTGACTGCTCCAAACCCCGCTAACCCTAGAGCTGAACAAGGACCGTCCATCTAACCCTAGCGGCGATCAAGGGCCGCCGATCTAACCCTTCAAGAAGGAATCTACGGGGAAGAGGGGGGCGATCCACGAGATGCAATCTGATTGGCTGGGAGATTGTTTGTTCTCAACAAGTACCGGACGCGCTGGATGGACCGTTGGGCCGTCTCACTGTCTGGGCCTGAGACCGCAGTTAACAGGCCATCTCAACCTTTCCAGGCCTACATGCATGGGAAGGGCGGCGACGTGGGTTTGCATGCGTGGGAGGCGGACGTGCATGCATGCGAGCGAGACGAGCTAGGCTAGCGAGGCGAGCTAGGTGGCCATGCACGTATTGATTCAGAGTTAGGCCCTTGTTCCATATTACGGCAGTGGTTCAGATTACGGCAATGAGTCAGATGTACGCGCCCGGTCAAAGAGCTTCCCTATGCAGTGATTCAGATGCACGCACGTGCCCCATGCATCGTTTTTGTGCAAAAATTTAAGGGTACAAAATGTAATGGATACACACACGTGTCCGGATCCACACACGCACCATTCTCATCCTTTCTCTATTCCTCTCCCACCCACAGGCCTATAAATGGGGTGCCTCTCTTCCTCTCCCACCCACAAGTCAGATCCGATCCATTCTCTCCAACTTCAAACACCCAAGCGATCGAGCCCTCTCCAAGCGACCAAGTGAAGATGCAGTTCAACAGGCCGACCTTCAATCGTCCGTCTGTCATGGCGGAGCTGCGCTACCCACTGGGCGTGCTCGTGGAGAGGGAGCTCTGTGTGTGGGCGACTTCAAGGTGGAGGGGGTCCGTCGAACTCACCCGCGCCTTCCTCAGAGCCGGCTATGCCCACATCCCACGGGGCTCGCCTAGGATGTTCACCCTCAACGAGGTTCGTGACCGCGGCGGCATCCTCCTACTGCTCACGGTCACCTTCACCAACCCATTTGACGCGCGCGAGCTCCTCGGCCAAGTCTTTTGGTGCGGCTGTGAGGCCATCTTCTTCATGGTGTACAACATCTACACCAACTACGAGAGCATCTTCCCCACTCCAGGCCAGATGCACTCCCTTCCCTAGGACGATGAGGAGGAGGTGTGAAGTTGAAGACGGTGTTGAAGGGGCGCGCCGCCAAGGTGGAAGAAGGAGGTCAACATGAATATGTTCAAGAAGGGGTGCGAGCCCGGAGTCAAGCTCGTTATGTTTTAGTTTTATCGTTTTTATTTTCTTCCTTTTCTATGTCGTGCGTGCCGTGTCGTGTCGTGTCGTGTTCGTGAACTTATGGGTCCAAGTTATTATGTGTGTTAAAAAATATTCGTGCCCAAATATATCATTTGTTCCCCAAACCAAGTCATGAAGTTTGAGAACTTGTGGTTTTCATTAATGAAAATCGGAGGGAGGGTGAGAAGCCCTCTCTTTCATTAAAAAAACTAAGTCATGAACTAACATGCAAATTTATTCCCTTTAAATCCTAAACCAAGTGCCACTCTAACCCTAAACCAAGTGCCACTCTAACTAAAATCATGTGGCAGTGCAAACATACGTTTCCAACCCTCCAAAATTTCAGTGCAAAACAAAGGAAAACCACTCTCACGCGTGTGCAAACATTCACGGTCTCACTATGTATACCTTTCATCCCTACCCATGTCAAAATCTTTCCATATGTCCTAACGGTAACCAGCGCAGCCCTAAAGGGGATCTCAACGCTGTCGCGCCCTCCACAGCTAGCTTCCCACCGTCCTCTCTCTCTCTCTCGCAGTGGTCACCGCCATGCTCTCTGTCGCCGTGGTCACCGCCGCTGTCTGTCGCCCGCTTATATAGCACGCCCGCAACGGCTCTCTGCTGGGTCCCACAAGCCATGCGTGCAATGTTCTGAATAGAATTGGGCGTCTCTGCCACCTGGTCCCACCTGTAAGGGCCGAGTCAAAAGGTTGACCTGACGGAGACGGCAAAGTTCACGAAACTAGTCGGTGCGCATGGACTAGGGGCAAAACTGAGCACAATTCGCATCTGAGGGCAAAACTGAGTACATGGACACCACTGAGGGAAAAAGGATAATTAATCCAAAAAAATTGTAGCCATCTATGGAAGTCCAACACCAACGTTAACATATATAAGATAATAGCCACATTGAGATGGCTCAACATGCATCCACATGAAAAGGTTCTAGAAATATAAAAAGAGGTCTGCTTCATTACACACCCCCCCCCCTTCAATTTAGAAGTGTAATTTGGTCTTTCACTTGTTGATTCAGATTCGAGTACATCGGGCCTCCCCGATCCAAATACTCAGTACGCTGCAGAAAAAAAGGTGTTTGCTAGCTTGATTTTTGGCCAACAGCCTGCCGGGGCAAGATGCACACCGGGTTCGTAGTTTTAAAAAGATTATATCATATAACATTGTACAGGCAGCAGTATAGTAGAGGTAGAGGGCGAGAATGAAATTAATATGGGCGGATATTAATTAGCATCCCTGAAAAAGCAGACTTTGTCTTGTTAAAGGAGTCGGACGTGGAATTTCCAGGGTTTGGCCACTGTTGCAATTCTCCAGCATTTCTGAGCAAAGTCACTCATAAAAAGGTAATACCCTGTCTCTTGAGAATTGTGAGAGCACACACAACTAGACTAGATTTTAAGTGTCAATGTCTTCATCGTCACATACTCTCGCATCATATCTCATGTGTTCAACATGTCCATCAAAAGCAGCCGGGCAAAAACATTTTGTTTTGAGGCACCTACTTTTCCGTAGTTTAAGCCTGCATGCATTGAAACATGAGTTTGCAGTGGCTAGCTGAAGTGAAGAGCTCAGAAAGAAATATGATTACTTAGCTCCTGTCTTGCATGAACCTTAATCTTGTTTCATGACTGCTTCAGTTCTACACAAACCTGTTAATAAAGCTAGAGATATTTTAGTCCTCAACATGTAAGGCGTCGAACCCTGAAATACCTGGGTTGAGGGCAAAGCAGTACATAGTCGGAGTTAACCATGCCATAGACCATCCGTAGGCATTCAATTATCTTCCGAAAGAAGGAAATACGTCATTTAGGCGTGCATGGTATTATTGAGATCTAGAATACCAAATTAACTTAACCCAGGGAGGACCCTCTTTGTTTTAAAAAATTATGAATATTCAGCAATAGAGCATCATTCTGAACTACAGATTTGTAATCCCCAAACCGACTTTATATTTTGGCCAAAAAAACCGCTCCATGCAGCTAATGAAATTGCTTGTGTTGCATCATATTTTTATGAAGCTTAATGGGAGCACATGAAAAAGGTGGGCATGGACCCCAAAGGGCACAATTTGCATATACAAATCTTTGTCCATAAGATAAGAGCCCAGAACATGAATTCAATCGCTGTTTAAATCTATCACAATCATGCCCTGAAGGACAACTGGTACCAAGTCACAATCCCAAATAAGTGAAAGGCATTTGACCGAGCAAGGAAGTGGGATTATCAGTGTGGGGATTGACAGAATTGATATTCAGGCGCATGCAAGACTTGTCGTAGGGAAATAAAGTTGAGATTCTCGGTTAGTCTTGTTCGGGAGGCAGGAGATTTTTGTACTAACTCCATCTTGGAAGCTTGAATATGCCACTAATGATCTTTTTTCATGCGGTGCATCTAAAATAAAATCTTATGTGATATAGATTAATGGCACATGAATTTACTGAATGTAGATAGTTCAAAAGAATTATATGCGGATCAGAATTTTAAAAGCATAGAAAACTAGACATTGCCTTACTTTGTGAACTTGTTGCTGTTCATGTAATCAGCATCAGTGGAGTCGGGGTGTGGTGTTCGAGCTGTTGAAGAGTATCAGTGACTCAATGATTGATGATGGGCTGATCAACAAGGTACCATTTTCTTAGCATCCCTTGTGCTGTGGGGAGAAAATTCTGAATTTATCACCTTCAATAACAGCAAAACCATTGTCATGCTTTATCTCTGTTGTGGTCCAAGTATAAGAACAAACATTAACACTACAGTACATGCTTCTTTCACATCTCTTGCTGTAGCTGAGAACCGTTTCATTTGTCAATCAGACATACAATAGGCCATAATCTCTCGCAGCACGTGTACCATTTCATATGCGCTGAAGTTTTAAAAAGGTGACAGGCGATGGTAAGGCAAGATGGTAGGCTTTTAAAGCGATGACAATGCTAGACCAAGAGGCAAAATGACGATAATGGAGATGGATGAGGGCTGGGAAGAAATATGACAATTGAATAAAGTCCATTTTACTACCCTGAAGAAACTTGGTGGTTCACATTACCCCCTAATCTTTATTTCCATTCCCTTACCCCCCTCAACAATCCCAACTCGGTCAAAAATAATCCCTGGCTGGTTTGGCCCGACTGGTTGCTGACGTGGACATGGTCAACGGCGGTATTTGACCAGTGGGGCCCAAGGCCTGCACACCACCAAGCCCATCCTCTTCCTCCTCCCGTTTCCTATGTCGGCGCCGCCAGGAGGAACAGGACCGCACCCATCCGCCAGATCCCACAGCAACACCCAATCACGGTAGCCCCAGCCACCACCGGCAAAGGGGCACCGCCCCTGCGTCCGGTTCCCCTGCTCCTTCCTTCTTTCCCACAGGATGCCGAGTGCGCCGTGCTCACATGCCTCGGCTCGTGCCCCGTCGCGGGACCGCCGGCCAGCTCCTCTGGCCCGCTGTCGGAGTGCCGGCTTGCTCTGATGCCCCGCCGTCCCGGCCGTTCAGCCATCTCCCCATTCCCCCCTTGGCCTCTGCTGCTGGTGCCATGCCCATCATCAGCCGATGCTGCCGACCGCCCTGCCCGATGCCGTTGTGGCTCCTATTGTTCCCAGACTTCACGAACGGGATGGGAGGACGCACCACATCGTGGGGGTCACTCTGGTGGTCGTAGCTACGCCGGGGGTGGCCTGTGCCGCCGAGACGAGCGCCTGAGCTCCTCTCTGTCCCGCGGGCGAACGACGGAGGAAGGAGACATACCTACCAGGTAGGCCTCGCCTCCTCTAGGCCCCACCCGTCAATCTCAGCCGCACCTGACAAGGGGGTCCACCCGGAGGTCAAAACCACCATTGACCAATGTCACATCAGCAGCAAGTGGAGACAAACCACCCAAGGGGTTCTTTCATCCGGTATGGGTTTGTTTAGAGGGTGAAAAAACAGAGAAATAGATGAGGGGATAATGTGAACCATCAACTTTATTCAGGATAGTAAAATGGACTTTTTTCTATGATGTTTTATCTTGTGGTTAAGGAGGGACGCTGGCTGCTAAGGAGCAAAGAAGCATGGGAGAGAATTGGTATTTGTCGCTATATAAATCAAAATCACATGATGCAATGTTCAAAACACAATTCTGAACTATAACTTGATCATTGGGTTATCTAGTCATTCCGTAAAAACCAACAATGAAAAAAAATAGCACGCTATCACTTCCTGAGAAATGTCAGGCTGCAGGCAAATGCCCTAATATCAGGAATTTGATTCCGATTTCACAATCATGGGTCCAATCTCTTGGGTCTAATGGATTTTAAAAAATAATCATCAATGACAATTGACACCTATTAGTAATGCATTGGATCTACTATATGTGTATTGTGGTTAAGAATATTTTGGATATTTAGTAGCCCATATAACTTGTAGAAATAATTTTAATATTAAAACATCTAGATTAATACTAAAAAGCTAGCGTGATGATTACTAGATATAAAAGATTTAGAATTTTGGATTTAAATGCCCTCTCATTTCCCTTCAAAATATTATAAAAGTGATGTATATGAGTGTATAAGAGACTTGCATCAAGAGTTAATTAGCAAGTGTTAATTGCTTAACAAGGCATCTGTTCCAAGGGACGCGACCATTTAAGGGATATGTAGGCAATGAAGGAGACGCCTCTTATGTGACTATAAAAGTAGTGATGAGTTATTCATTAGGCCATCAACGAACATCATGAAGACTTGCGGGATCTATGAAAGAAGGCTTGTGGATGCGTCTGTGTTTAGAAATGAGAGAATGCATATTTGAACTGGTGCTCGTATATTATGGACATGCACATACACATAATAGCATAGTTCTCTGATCACTGAGGGAACACTAAAAGGAGGAAGAGATGAGAGAAACGTCTCTATCACAGGCAACGTCAACATCGAAGACTCCAGAGGTTTCATATAATTTGTCGAGTTATTCGTTGATGATTTTGTTGTTCTTACAAGGATTAGAGGGACATCAGGTACGTATACAAAAGAGATCAAATGGTTGAATCAACGTTGTGCAAAACAATCCTGGATATAAGTTTCTGCATCACAGTTGTTCTTACAATTGGTATTAAAGCTAGATTATTTGTACTTCTGATTCACCATGAAAGTTATGTGTCTTCGATTTCTTATGTCTCAAGATTTCAGTTCTTGTCGTTGGTCTCCTTGAGATGAAACATTCTTAAATTCAAATTTTTGGAGAAGCATCCCATTAATCAAAAACCGGCTAGTGCACAAGAATTGCATTATATGTGCATAGTGGAGCGGAACATGTTCAAGAAAGGAATCTCATTTTCTCCGAAGTAAATGTATGATCATGCTATATGCATGCATCTAGTTTTAAATCCATGTGAGGATGGAATTTGTCCAATGAATATTAATGACAGTATTCGCGAACTTATTAAGTTGTACATGGTTGCACTATTACACATTATATATGATCTTGGGATTTTGGCAAGGTGACGGTGCGTGCTATTATAATCATGTCGAGTGATTTAGATTTTAGATATATTTGTTATTCTCAGTAAGCAATCAAGGCAAGTATTATGGTATATTCATTATGGAAAATGATTTAATTGAATATTGTTCATTTGAGACTCGAGTGTAATACTATAATTCAAACATAATAGTTCACCTATTAAGCTGATGACAGATTATAGTTTTTTTTTTGTTATTTTGTGTAGGGGCATTGAGTTCTGCAAGCACACCCCTTTGGCTAGAATTTTGGTCTCTGTATTAATGGAACTTAGCCACGTTCGAGAGCTTGGTTAATTAGACTTCTAGTATGCCTATAATGTTCCCCTCAAAAAAAGTTTGCCTATAATGTTTTTGTTTCTTGCATGAAGATTCTGTTGACTGATACACACTCATGTCGTTTGTGTGTATCATTGATTGTTTTTCTCTCGAGAAAAGGTAAGAATTATGGTAGATGGAATTCAGTTTATTTTCATTTATTTTGACTAAATAGCAAATTAGAATTATGAAAAATTACTTTTGCTTGTTCCTAGCTTTTGACATATGGGACACTTCATTTTTTAAGTACAAAAGATTTCCGATTTCACATTATAGTATACATAATTTATTTATGTCTTATAAGGTGTGGTAGATTTTTTAACAATATTTTTTTAGAGAAAAGGCATCAGCCGAGCTCGAGATGGGGCTCGAGCCTAGCCCGGCTTTGACTTAACAAAGCCATCAACCGGCCAGGATTACAAGCATACGCACTCAGGCAAAGGAAGGAAAGAACAACACAACGGTGAGATACAAAGACGATGAACAGCACCAAACTACTCCTCACACGCTACGGCAAACTGAAGAATATGAATTATGGGCGAAGCCGAAGATGCCGAGGTCCTCCCGAGGATGTTGCACCAAGATCAATAACACATTGGCTCAAACGAGAGAGGGCCAACACCAGCGGGGCATATCGTCGCCATGCACCTACGGGCCCCGGCACGGCACATCCGAAACACCATCTTCGAAGAAGGCCACTACCTCCTCGCCTGGATCGAAGGCGCCACACCATCGCAAGATGGGGTGGATGTCGCCGGAAGATGGCCACATAGGGAGGGTCAAAGCATCCCCAACAATACGCCGGAAGCTTGCCTTGAGCAGAACATCATCACCGCACGCATCCAACACCGAAGGAGGGGAGTTCAGGCTAGGACAGGAGGGCCACATCACTGCCACCACCCACCACCCACAAGCGCCACCTGACCACAAGGCTCCCAAAGCGGCGCCTTCAAGAAGGGAACGGCGCCGAGGGCGCCGCCGCCGCCCAAAAAAGTTTGGACTTTTGCCCGGGAGACCTAGGGGAGGGGGAAGTGGGAGAATCAGACCGTACCGAGGCCTCCAAGGAGGGGAACGGCGCCCATGGGCGTCGCCGTCGGCGCGGCCGGCCAGGGATTTCGCCCGGAGAAGATCCCCACCACCACCAGCACCCCGTGACCAAGGGCCGGCGACCTAGGGGAGCACGGCCCGACCAGGAGGCCCGCACGCCGAAGCAGGGAAGAAAGGGTGCCAGATATCCCGCATTAGCGGTCGTCGCAGAAGCCACTACCGCCGCCCTCACCTACCGGAATCCCATCGCCCGCGCGGCCAGGACCCGGATCCATCGTCCGCGCCAATGCTCGCCGCAAAGCCGGCGGCGCCTCGCCAAGGGAGCCACTGCTCCAGATCCAAAAGCCTCCCGCATGGTGGCGGGGCAGCCGGAAGCCCCGCCGTCACCATCCTTGGCAACGCCCCGAGCATGCCCGACGGCTGTCTCAAGCGGCGGCGAGGAGGGTGGGGAGGGAGGGAGGAACGCCCGGTGGCACGACTAGGGTTCGCCCTCCGAGTCGCCCG
>NC_041388.1:554721153-554737619 GCF_002162155.2 Triticum dicoccoides | reverse complement strand
GATATTTTAAACAATATGATCAGTCACATGTATGCATGGATGGTTCTGATCATAAGTACATGGCAATAATGTGGTAGCATTGCCGTAGTGAGAAAGGGCGTGAACATTTGTAGATTAATAGTCCATGCATGCATGTAAAGCTGTCACAAATTAAATGAAGCATTGCTATTGGATAGCAACCGTGATATTAAAGGTTGTCTTGTTATAAGTGCCATACATAAGACCATTTGATGGTAAATGATTTCTCGATCCGCAAATGGTATACTAGTGTGCGTGTACGATGGACGACATAAAATTTTCTTGACCCATTATCATGGATTAATTTTTTTATGAATGGTTATCTTTTGATTGAGTTGTTAATGGTCAAAGTGGACTCACTTAGTTTCAAGACATATTGATAATATTATGGACAATTGTTCTGGTGCATGGCAATGCTACTAAAGGAAATGGCAGTACTGAAAAATCAAGTTCATTAGTACAGTGCCCGTGCGTTGCCACGGGCTCTTGAAATAGTTTGCAAGAGTTACATGTTAAATTTCACATGTACAAACAATATAACACAAACACAATTATTGAATAATTGAAGTCCATTTTTGCAATGTAAATTGATAACAAAAAAAAAGATTAACAACATGTCTATGTAACAAATTGAGCGATGTTCCAACTAAACATCTATTACAAAACTTTCAATATCTAGATGATGCGCTTAAGAAATTCTTTCAAAATATCAGGAAAGTTGCCGTTAGCTTCATTCCCATGATGTTTTAGCAAGTATAATAAAAACTGTTTCCTCAACTCATACCCATCCTTTAGCTTCATTCCCATGATGTTTTAGCAATTATAATAAAAACTGCTTCCTCAACTCATACCCATCCCGCAAACAATATCTGTAGTTAGTATGAAAATTTCACGCCGAAGATCTTAAAACATGTAACGGACAATACTCACCGCGCAAACCGGCTTTCCAATTCTTTACCATTCCACCAGAGCATAAAATGAAAAACAAAATAGCCAGACACATTCCTGCAATTTTTTAAATTAATAATATAAAGAATATAGTGATAACAAAAATAAATGTTTTTATTATGAATTCATTACCCGTCTATACTCGCTGGAATACCAAATGAAAATAAACGTTGCCATTTAGATATATCGGAATTCCAACCACGCAGCTTTATTTCGAGTGCTTCTTTGAAATCCGATTGCAGCATGTGGTGACCGCGGTAGTAGCATTTGCCGATGTTGGTTCCAGCAAAGCGGTGACCGGTGGCAGCAATCACCTACACCCTCGTGTCACTTGCAGCTTTCGCCCATCGCCAGGTGCAGCTTGCCACATCGCCGTCCCCCAGACAACTCACAACAAGTTGTGATCGTGGGGGTGATTGCAGCACCGGGATATGTGCGGTTAGTGTGAGGAGGCATGTGATGGTGGCTGGGTGACACCAGGGAACACGCGTTGCACTGGGGCATTTAATAGTGTGAAAGATATATTTATAATCAAGTAAATCTATCAAATAGGAAACATTTATGTTGTTGATTTTCATACATAAACTCATAAAATCAACTCTGTCAAGACAAACAGGTGTATTTTCATAATATATAGTGAAGAAATGATTGCTAGAGGATAACATGCGCTTTGCTGCGCCGTTTTTCGCTGTTGTAATATTAGTCTTATATTTTTTTTAGCGGGCTGCTCATTTCAGCTGTGTTGAGATGGAGGTGTTTTTCTTGGATGTTATTGATCTGCTCCGATCATGCAGGCGGTGGATGCGTCAAACAATACAGACAATGTACACAACCACACAAAGAAGTGTACTACTTTATTCACGTTCTATTGCTAGTAATCTTCGTGGCATAGAGACACATGAGATTGAAATAACAAATGTAATGCATGCAAAGGAAAAGGAGGCCAGAGAGCACATTGCTGAAAGAAACAACAGAGACCCTCAGAGAAATATATCAAATATTGTGTCATAGCTCATTCGTCAAAGCGCGCCCGCTTATAGCTTCATTTGGCCTTTATTATTGCAGATAACAATATGACTGCAGCCTCAATTCCCCAAAACTTACTCATGTAGCAACAAAATCACACAAACACAGCCGCACAACATACCTTGCAAAAGGAAGGTGCAGCTCAGGGCCTAGTGACAGAGTTACATTAGAAAAGCAGGGACATTAGTGAACATGATCATTCAAAAACAGACCCGATAAGCAGGCCAAAGAAGGGCTACTCTAGGTTTGCAAATTGTTGCATCACACAATATGCTAGTACATTGCTTAAATTAACATCTCTGCACAAGTACCTGTAAGACAGATCTTGTCTAGCTATCCTCTGAAATTCAGATTTTGTCTTACAATGGAGAACATACTATACAAATAAACAAAGATTTATTTGTAATATCAACTAATACCTCTAACTGGAAAAAGAAAAAGGAAAGCAAACATTTCGTGCTACTATCTTGTTTACTTCACAAAGAGAGCATGATCTTATCTAGTACTCCCTCCATCCCAAAATAAATGTCTTTGATTTAGTATGATTTAGCGAACAAACGTCTACCTAAAAAACCAAAGATAAATGAATATCCGTACCCTACTTCTTATAAAAGGATAATCTATTTTCTGTTTGCGGAGATCTCAGTCTGCAACCAGGAACCTTATCACGATCAACAAAAACTGTAACAGTCTTAACCTAAGCAATAGAAATATTTAATTTATAAGAGGTAAGGCATTTCATCTATTAATTTGACGATAGCATCAAGGCTTGGAAAAAGAATGACATTTTCCACAAACTGCATCTAAAATGCTTGTTTTAATTTCACACGGGCATAATTATGGTTGCCATCATAGCCTCATAGGAAAGGAAACTGCCTTTTGATAAAATTAGCTTCTGATTTAATTCACTCAAGAATAATTATAATACAGGTAACCAAATACAACTATCCTTCAAAATGCCAAAGATACTATGTACGGGTGTCATAAAAAGCCTCTTAAGAAAGCATTATCAAATGCAAACACAGGCCAACTCCATCAACCCAGTACAAAATATATTTGATGTAAAGAAGCCCATGAATTAAATTATATTGGATGCAAAATATCATTTTGCAAGGAACACTTATTGGGGGGAAATGAGCTTAGAATCACTAAGATAGGCATTACCTTCTGTTGCTCCATCAACTGGTACTAAACCATATCATAGTTTGGCCTCCCCTTTCTGATTGAGGTGATTTGGGTGATCATTCCACAGCTGCACGTACATGCGCTCCCTATTACCATCACTAATAAAAAGCTTATAAGTGCAAATGATGCATAAATTTATACAGACTATTGACACAAGATATAATATGACTTACCACAGCAGTTGGCACCAAACAGTAGCCAGATTCCTAAAGAAACAGAACATTCATAACAGAAAAGCCAGTATAAGCCATGAGCAATGAATTGCAGCGAGATAAAAGCAAGCTAATTGTGAAAATGCCAACAACAGTGAATATTATGTATTTTACATAACCATTTCTGGACTATTGGAATATCAGGACTCCTAATAAGCATTATTGACTATAGGAAGGGGATCGCTGCTTTATTAATTTTTAAACTGTAAATTTCTTAACCTGCAACACAGAACAAATGAGGTTAGAAACACAATATCATGTGTGCATAGGTAACTGCATATATAAGAACTTTCCTGTATGTTACCATAAAAGAAGCTTTCTTAATTTCAGATTGCACTTGTTTAACCTGAGCACGCAAAACAAATGAGCCAAAAGACATTTTAGATAGATATTGTTCTTTGCATGCAAACATATTTAGGAAGAACAGTTCTAGTTCCATCCAGTAGGAATAAAATTCTTCGACCAAGATACCATCAGCCTGCCTTATGCGATTAACATTTAATTACTGGATTTGAACTTTTAAAAAATCCTCTGGATTGCTAGCTATAAAGGGAATGGAAATTGAAAAGGTAAACTTAGTCAATCGAAAAAAATAAAAGAACAAAGTTGGTGTATTACATATTTACATGCATGCGTTGGGCACGAACTTAAAAATGACTCCATGATAAGATAACATAAACCTGTTGTCTGAGGATGAAGCTATCTTACTTGGATTGCCCTAGCTTCAAGTATCCCTGCAGTGCAAGCTCCCATAAAACACTCGAAATCTTTTGGTCAAAATCCTAGTTCACAAGTGCTCTGCATATAAAATAAGTACTACAAACTTTATACAGTGATGTGAGGTTGGGTTGGATGAAGTCAACTGTTTTGGGTAATCCACCTACTAAACAGATTCGGTCTTTCCAAATCCTCTATCAAAAACTGCATAATTTTCACTTGGACTCCAAACATAATGTGGAGATCAATCGCCAAAAAAAAAGGAGAGATATGTCCCATGCTTTCTATAGACTATCTATTTGCACTATTTCGATGTACGGTTTAAAAGTAGCAGTCCAATTTAGTTTCACAGTCCAAAAGTTAATCCTTATGTAATTCTGTGTACAGTAACCTTGTATGCGGACTTAGACCATGTTACTGTTTGATTTAAACTATGCGTTCAACATGAAAGTTGTAGATATCTTTAGTGGTGAGTAGAATTAAAAGTGCATGGACAGACTCACTAAATATTAAAGAGACCAGTCAGGCTAGTTTTCCCTAGGTTCTGAAACTGCTGCACACACTCTAACCTTCTGCAGGTTTGGCTCTTGTGCAGATTACAGTTAGCTTTTATACTTAAAAAATATTAATAAATCAATATGTTTCCTAAATAGGACATAGAGCTAACCAATATCACCGTCAAATCATCAGTGCCCTGCCTAAAGCTCCTATTTGCTAAAGATGTAACACCAGAGTTGTCTGACCTTCCACTAGGCAATGTGTAGACAACCCTAAGCTTCATTACCTCAATCACCTTATCAGCATCCTTATTGAACTGAAGAATACACAAAGATAGAATATATTTAGTGCAATGCTAATCGTTTTATTCTGATGATAACAGAACATTAAATCATAGAAACCAACGTGGACATACATATTTTAAAGAAAGATTCATAAATGATTCACCATATACATGTATGATCCTCCTAGATTGTAAGAACAAACACACTGGAGCGGATCCAGACCCCCGCAATCAATTCATGTGGGTGTCTGATAAACATTTTGTACAACATCCAGTAAACAAAGAAAAACGAATACACATAATGTTTACTTGTATGGATTGCAAAGGGAAATATTGCAGTAGAAAAAGTTCTACTGGAAACTGCTACTATCTTTGCTGATTTGAGGACACAACAAGTTCTATAGGACACTGAAAAATCACAACATGATGATTATCAACAGGACTTCGTGATCATCATCTCGCTGATCAGACCAATACTATGTTAATGCTCTGCTAAATTAACCACTGGCTAAAAGGACAAAATACAGTTTTTTAATCTAACAAACATGAAAATTCTCATAAGCATATACGTCAGGGTGGACGACACGGTCCGGTCCCGCGGTCCGGCTCGTGGCCCGCTCGGCTCGGGCCGGCTCGGTCCTGGCCCACTGAAAAAATCGGCCAGTCCGAGCTCAGGAATCCAGCCCGACAAAACTTCGGTCCGGTCCAGGCTTTAACCGAGCCGACCGAGCGGACCGAAGAACGTGGCGGGGGCATGGTGAGAGCGTGGCCGGGGCATGGCGAGAGCGTGGTGGGCGCGCGTGGTGGAGCGTGGCGGGGGCGTGGCGAGGGCGTGGCGGGGGTGTGGCGGCCCAGGCACGGCGGGGGCTGAAGAAACTGTCGCCGTTCATGTCCGCCGCCGCGGCGGCCGTCGTCCGCGCGGCCACTGGACTCGTTGGCCCTGGGAAATATTTCCACTGGATGCGCCCCACTCGGATCTATCGTATGCACCAACGAACACGACGTGGGAGGTCCTGCATCGCCGCATCGGGCATCATCTTTTTCATCGCCGTCCATCGGCCGTCGTGCCAAATTCGTCGCCGATGAGCTCGCTCTGGTGATCTTCTTGGCTCCTCTATCTCCCTCTAGAACTTCCAAAGCTGCCTGACATCTCCACGACAAGCCCCGCTGCCTCCAGCGCCCTCCCCGCGTCGCCATGCTCCGGCGCGTGCTCTATGGTGAACTCCGGCCGGTCCAAACGAGCCGCTCGGTCCAACTCGGGCTTCGTCCCTGCCGGTCCGGTCCCTGGAAACAGGACCGTGACCCTGTTCGGTCCGGACCGCCGACGGCCGGTCCAAAGGACGGCTCGGTCAGGGACCGGACCGGCCTGGACCGTGTCCACCCTGACATATACGTGTAATCTATAATAGCACATGAAATTAACACTACAAAGCATACAACGAGATAGCATTATTTTTTGTGGCAAAATTGGACCAGGTAGTACCTTCAATCGGCCAGAAGAGGAACATTTGAATCTCCTTGAATATTTACAATGGTCAATCTGCAGCAAACTGACGGGGTGAGGGTAATTGGGAGAGAGATGCAAAGTTGAGGCTCAGCCAGAGGAGGTTGGTCTCCATTGGAATGGCAAGAGTGCAGTAAGCAAATCAGGCGGGTTCGGGATGAAGAAAACTCACCCCTTTGCGGTCGGTCGGATGGGGCGGAGCTCGCGCTTGGTGAAGACGTGATCCCCGGCGGCGGCGGCGAGGAGGAGGCGGAGATGGCCGGCTCCAGAGGGCCGGACGGGATCTGCAGCTCGCTCCACCCAGGGAGGATGGATACCTTCCTGGAGCCATCGATCCATGCTTGCAGCTTAGACGATCGGCCGTGGGTGGATCTGCAGCCATGGTGGTTGGGGTAGAAGACCGCGTCCGCGGGCGCCGTCGCTTGGGAATGGAGGTGGAGGAGGAGGCATCGGCGGCGGCGACATAGGGCTTGGATCTCTGGTTCATGCGAGGGGGCTCGCTCCCACTTCGTCCGGTTTTTTCTGTTCGCTCTTCCTCCAAATTTCTGTCGTGCGAGGGGGGCTTTCTTCACTCAATTGTTGTCCGTGCGAGCGGGACGTAAAGTGCGAGGTGGGAGGAGGATAGAAAAAACCGACGAAAAAATACCAACAAAAGTGGGAGGTGGGACGAAAAAATCCTGGAACGGAGACTACCAACAGCTCAATAAGATTCACACCATTATAATAAATAAGAAATTTTGGAAAAATAAATTAAATTGATAGACAATGTTGTGATGTCACTAAAGCCGTTCTTCCAAAAGTGAGACATCATTGTGGTCATGTTGTTGCACATGTATTGTTTAATTTGTTCAGTGTTTTGATAGGTTCTAAAGGAATAAGAAAGCTAGTTATTATTATTGAAAAGCAACCTTCTATTGTGTTCAGTATGTGGATATGCATCCCTACAATTGGTCTTAATATCATTGTGTAAGCAATGGATAGCTAAAATCTGAGAGAAAAAGATTAAGAGATGGTTAGATCAACAGATAATTCTAGGATGAGGCTGCTAACCAAAATGCTTATGTAAACATGTAAATGGCCTTCACAGGGTATAATGAAAGTTCCGACACTCAATTACATGTTGATACACATAACTCACACTTGAATGACTGCTAAAATGAGAAACACATATTTCACATAAAAATAAAAATAGCACACCACTCATGTGCCCATACACACACACCACTAATAAGGGCCTATGCAAAACGGGGACTTGGGAAAATTTCCTCAATTTCACTTCAAACTTCCCGATAAGAACAATGAAGACATCGAAGGAACCCTAAAAAAATGAAGACATCTAAGAAACTGACTCCAACGTCGAAACTATTTCTGGGTCATTACAAAAGGAAGAAAACACTTGGGAAAAACATTAGTGATTCGCAAAAGGAGATGTGGAAACAGTAGCACACCTTTTCTGTCACACTTCAGTGTGCAGCAAACTGCTTTTGATAAAAACTCATCAATCCCTTGCCATGAATCCCGACTTGATCCTGCAGTATTTATCTCCATGTGATCGGTAAAAAGAAAAGATAATTGCCCATGCGTTACTAGAGGAGAAAACACAATTGATGTGTATTTTATAGCAGGAAATTTCTTTTAAAACAATAGTAAGACATGCTAAAAGCTTACATTTTGATCAAGTAAATCACTTGCACAGCAAAAATAATCGTCAAATGTATGCACTTCCCTTCTTCTGCCAAAATTGCCATAAATATGTGATGCATCCCCCCAAAATTGGAACAAAAAAGGTAAAATTTGTTTATTTCATATCAATGCAGTGTAAATCTTAAACAACCAGTGTCACGAAATGGCCATTAACTTCTGGTTAAATACAAGTTTTTCCTACACATGTTTGTGGTACTAATAACAACTGATTATGCAGTGAACTAATACACAAATCTGAATAGACATAATTAATTCTAGTCCATTCACATCTCATACCTGGATCCATAGTTAGTGTACACGTGCAATGCATGTATTCCTTACAAAAAGAAAATACATGTTCATCCTAGTTAATAGGTAAAAATAAGAAAAAATAAGCACTACTAATAAATATTACAAAATCAATAGTTGATAAGAAAAAACAATTCTAGTGATGCACTACTAATAATGTTCATCTCATGTCGGGACTATATATTTTGCTTATCCCAAGAGCTAGGAAGGGAAGTGAAAAGATGTGGTCAGTTCTGTCATGTGGGGCGCTGCGTACAGGCGCGGGTCGCGCGCCCAGGAGCAGCAGCTGACGGCCACAGCTGGCGAGGCATGATCGGGGCAAGGAGTCCTGATCCTACGTTGGTTCCTAGAGTCCAGGAGTAGTTAGTTTCCTAGTTTGTTAGAAGCCCATAAGGCCTTTATATATCCTGTAATCTGCACCCTTTGACGCAAGAAATAAATCATTATCTCCTACCTCCTCCTCTACTCCTAATCTCTTCTCCTGCACCATTGAGCAGATAGGCAAAAACCCTAGCGCTCCTATCAACCGAGACTACGAACTACGTAGTCGAGGTCCTGCTGTCTTGGGCACCGAGGTCCTTGACAACTTGGTATCAGGTTCCAGGCGATCCTCTTCCTCGTCCACGCTCCATCCGCAGCCCGCCGCCACCCCTGTGTCCGCGCCAAGCACACCTCCATCGCCACCATCCGCCGCCGCCTCGGTCAGAACCAACCACCGCTGATCTGGCCAAGATGATCGAGGCCTTGACTGCAAGGTGGCGTCCCTGCAGACGTCCGTCGCTGCACTCCAGAAGGACAACTCCGCCTCCTCGTCGAGCGCTGACGGCGCCCACGATGGGCAGCACCACAATGATCGACCGCCCTGGTTTCAGAAGATGGACTTCCCCAAGTTCGACGGCAAGTCAGATCCTCTCGCATTCATCAACAAATGCGAGTCCTTCTTCCATCAACAACGGATCACCGAGGAGGAGAAAGTGTGGATGGCGTCATACAATCTCGAGGGTACTGCCCAACTATGGTATATGCAGGTTCAGCGCGACAAGGGCACACCTCCGTGGCGCCGCTTCACCGAGCTGCTCAATCTCCGCTTTGGGCCACCTCTGCGCGCTAACCCGCTGGGCGAACTAATGGCGTGCAAGCGCACAACGTCCGTCGTCGACCTCCAAGAGCGGTTTGAGGCGCTCCTCCCCCGGGCAGGCATCTTATAAGAGACACAAAAGGTTCAGATCTTCACCGCGGGACTCCAGCCACCCCTCAGCCTCGACGTGGAAATCCACAACCCGCAGTCCCTCGCCGTCGCCATGAGCCTCGCCCGCAAATTGGAGCTGCGGGACCAGTGCGCGCTCGCCTCCGCGCCACCGGTGCGTTTTCAGCAGAAGGGCCTCCTTCCGGCGCCCGTACCACGCCTCGCGCCCCCCGCACCGGCTCCACCAGCCGCACCCCAGCATGCCCCCAGTCTGCTGGAAGGGCGCCAAATCAAACGCCTGTCACAGGCAGAGATGGAGGAACGCCGTCGCCTGGGCCTATGCTTTAATTGTAATGAGAAGTTTGGCAGGGGCCACAACCGCGTGTGCCAACGCATCTTTCTCCTCGACCTGGCGCCGGACGACGACGACGAGGACACTGCCTCCGCCACCGCTGATGCCTCGCCGGCCGACCCTCGAATCTTGCTCCACGCGATCTCCGGCGTGCGCACGAGCGAGACCATGCAGATGCATATCACCCTCGGGGGTGTCTCCCTCCTCGCCCTGATCGACTCAGGCTCCACCCACAACTTCATCGCCGAGGAGGCGGCCGCTCGTGCTACACTGCCATCCCCCACCACCGAGAAGATGCGTGTCACGGTGGCCAACGGCGAGCGCGTTCCGTGCCAGGGCGCATACCGCGCCGTGTCCTTCCGCATCGACCAAGAGGCGTTCTCGGAGGATTTCCTCGCCTTGCCGCTCGCGGGCTACGACATCGTCCTGGGCACGCAGTGGCTGGCGACGCTTGGACCGGTCCTGTGGGATTTCCGCACCCTCTCCATGATGTTCTGGCGGAGGGGCCATCGGGTCTGCTGGCGCGGCATTGCAGGACCGGACGGGCCAGCCCTGAAATCATGCAATGGCCGCGATTTCCTCGACGCCATCATCACCGAGTTCGACGGCATCTTCGCTGAACCCTCCGGCGTGCCACCACCCTGCAGCCGCGACCACGGCATCACCCTGCTGCTTGGTTCCGCCCCGGTGGCCGTCCGTCCGTATCGCTACCCGGCCACGCACAAGGATGAGCTGGAGCGTCAGTGCGCCGCCATGCTCGCCCAGGGCATCATCCGAGCGAGTTGTTCCGCATTCTTATCGCCGGTACTGCTGGTCCGCAAGCCCGACGGGTCCTGGCGCTTCTGCATCGACTACCGCGCCCTGAACGCCATCACCGTCAAGGATGCGTTTCCGATCCTGGTGGTGGACGAACTCCTCGACGAGCTCCGGCGCGCTCGTTTCTTCACCAAGCTCGACTTGCGCTCCGGCTACCACCAGTTGCGGATGCGTGCGGAGGACATCCCAAAGACCGCCTTCCGTACCCACGACGGCCTCTACGAGTTCCTGGTGATGCCGTTCGGCCTCTGCAATGCGCCAGCGACGTTCCAGGCACTCATGAACGATCTGCTGCGGCCGTACCTGCGCTGCTTCGTTCTCATCTTCTTTGACGACATCCTCATTTTCAGCGAGACGTGGGCAGACCATCTCCGACATGTGCGCACCGTCTTCACCGTCCTGCACCAGCACCGGCTCTTCGTCAAGCGATCCAAATGCGCGTTCACCGTCGAGTCGATCTCCTACCTGGGTCACACCATCTCCGTCGTAGGAGTGGCCATGGATCCGGAAAAGGTGCAGGCCGTGGCCGATTGGCCGCAGCCACGCTCGGCGCGCGCGGTCCGGGGGTTCCTCGGCCTTGCGGGGTACTACCGCAAGTTTGTCAAGGAGTTTGGCGTGGTTGCCGCGCCACTAACAGCCCTCCTTCGCAAGGATGGTTTCTCCTGGTCGCCGGAGGCGGCAACAGCTTTTACCGCCCTCAAGACGGCGGTCACCACGGCTCCCGTCCTCGCGTTGCCGGACTTCACGCGGCCGTTCATCATCGAGTGTGACGCCTCTACGTACGGCTTCGGGGCCGTCCTTCTTCAGGACCAGCACCCGGTGGCTTTCTTTAGCCGGCCGGCCGCGCCACGTCACTGTTCCCTGGCAGCATATGAACGAGAACTCATCGGCCCGGTGCTCGCTATTCGTCATTGGAGACCATACCTCTGGGGGCGCCAATTTGTGGTAAAAACTGATCATTACAGTCTTAAATTCCTACTTGACCAGCGTTTGGCAACCATTCCGCAGCATCATTGGGTCGGCAAACTACTGGGGTTCGACTTCACCGTGGAGTACAAGGCCGGTAGTACAAACACGGTGGCGGACGCCCTTTCCCGCCGCGACACGGAGGAGACGTCGGTCATGGCGATATCGGGTCCTCGCTTCGACTTCATTGATCGCCTCCGGCAAGCTATGTCAACCGACCCGGCGCTCGTCGTGCTGCGTGAGGATATCATGGCGGGTACGCGGCAGCAGCCGTGGTCGCTCTCCGACGGCCTCGTCACTTTTAACGGCCGCCTCTACATTCCGCCGTCGTCCCCGCTACTCCAGGAGCTCCTCACCGCCGTGCACGACGACGGGCACGAAGGCGTCCTGCGCACCCTGCATCGTCTCCGCCGCGACTTCCACGCACCTAACCTTCGCAAGACGGTGCAAGAGTACGTCCGTGCCTGCGGTACTTGCCAGAGGTACAGGTCCGAGCACTTGCACCCCGCCGGTCTGCTGCTGCCGCTACCGGTGCCCACGGGCGTGTGGACTGACGTTGGCATCGACTTCGTGGAAGCGCTCCCTCGCGTGGGCGGGAAGTCCGTCATACTCACCGTGGTGGATCGCTTCAGCAAGTACTGCCACTTCGTGGTGATGGTCCACCCGTACACGGCAGAGTCGGTGGCACAGGTGTTCTTCGCCGAGATCGTGCGCCTCCATGGCGTTCTGCAGTCCATGGTTTCGGACCGCGACCCCGTCTTCACCTCGGCGTTTTGGCGGGAGCTCATGCGCCTCACTGGGACGAAGCTGCACATGACGTCGGCGTTTCATCCTCAGTCGGATGGCCAAACGGAGGCTGCTAACAAGATCATTGTTATGTACCTGCGTTGCCTCACGGGGGATCGTCCGCGACGGTGGCTACGGTGGCTTCCCTGGGCCGAGTACATCTACAACACCGCCTAACAGACGGCGACCCAAGAAACTCCGTTCAACCTCGTGTATGGACGCGACCCTCCCACTATTCGCTCTTACGAGCCAGGCGACACGAGGGTGGCGGCCGTGGCAAAGAGCATGGCGGAGCGAGACGAGCTACTCGCTGATGTCCTCTATCGACTACAGCAGGCGCAGGCGGTCTACAAGCCCTACTACGACAGACGCCATCGCGACGTCAGGCATGTAGTGGGCGATTGGGTGTGGCTTCGTCTTCGCCAGCGCGCCGCATCTTCTCTCAACTTGCCGACCAGGGGCAAGCTCAAGCCACGCTTCTACGGGCCGTACCGCATTTCCGAGGTCGTCAACGACGTCGCCTACCGCCTTGAGCTACCGGTGCGCTCGCGCCTCCATGATGTGTTCCACGTGGGCCTCCTCAAGAAGTTCTTCGGCACGCCTCCAACTGCACCACCGGGTTTGCCTCCAATCCACAACGGTGCGGCTGTCCCGGAACCAGAACGCGTGACTCGTTCACGCCTCGCTCGCGGCGTTCGCCAGCTCCTTGTCCACTGGAAGGGCGAGGCTGCATCGTCGGCAACATGGGAGGATATTGACAGTTTCGTCGAGCGCTACCCCACTTTTCAGCTCGAGGACGAGCTGCTCGTCGAGGGGGGGAGAGATGTCATGTGGGGCGCTGCGTACAGGCGCGGGTCGCGCGCCCAGGAGCAGCAGCTGACGGCCACAACTGGCGAGGCATGATCGGGGCAAGGAGTCCTGATCCTACGTTGGTTCCTAGAGTCCAGGAGTAGTTAGTTTCCTAGTTTGTTAGAAGCCCATAAGGCCTTTATATATCCTGTAATCTGCACCCTTTGACGCAAGAAATAAATAATTATCTCCTACCTCCTCCTCTACTCCTAATCTCTTCTCCTGCACCATTGAGCAGTTAGGCAAAAACCCTAGCGCTCCTATCAACCGAGACTACGAACTACGTAGTCGAGGTCCTGCTGTCTTGGGCACCGAGGTCCTTGACAAGTTCATAGTCCATACGAATAAAACAAAGCAACTGTAGGTTCTCATAGCTCTTCTCCACGACGAACCTCAAATCATAGACCTGAATCTTGTTGCCCTATTTCTGCAGAATGCAGATTATACAAATAAAAGTGAGAATACACGCAAATAAGTTCATATAGTAATCACACTACTGCAAAATAAAAGTGAGAATACACGCAAATAGGTGTGGGAATGGCTTGAATGCATAGTATAAACATCCAGTCTACTATTTCAATAGGAGAAACCAAAACTCCACTGGACATACAAGACTCTCAACTACAAAAAGGATACATAGTTACATACCATCCATGTCGTGGTCACATAGATTGAATATCCGCTTCAAGACCCTCACGCCACAGATGGTAGAAGACGTTCTGCACCTGTGGTTCCTAAACAACCTGTTTTAGTAAACCTACTCGAGCATAGTGTCTAGAACTGTAACGAATAAACAAAATTACAAAAAAAAATGCACTGTTGGAATATTACGTGAGGCTGAGCAATATTTTAAGCATTCCAGTGTCATTGTGAATAATCGACCATTTGACATATTAAAGTGTTACCAATGCAAATTGATACAATGGGTGTCTTTTTTATCTGGATATGGTGAAGCGCAGAGCACCGAAATCTCAATGCAGGTCTGGATCCCACAGAACAACTGCATGATGGGTGCCATCGTCTGCTCAAGCCTGTTCTGTTGGTCGTCCCTCAGGTCTGGCTTGCACCCTAATCACACACGCCTTCAATTGTAATTACAGAAACATTGGACAGCGCAGATCAAGACGGGCAACCCTGGGAATCACCAACTATGCCCGGACCAAACCTGCGACAACCACAAACAAGCATGACGTTGGGTCAACACTGGCGCAAACACCAAATCAATCTGCAAAGGAATCAGGGGCGGATCTAGCTTCAACCATTCTCCATTAAATAATATGTAAATGCCATGGCTAGATTGCTAATTGTTGGATCAAATTACACGTCATGATTCAAAGGCATTGCCCAGGCTCATCGAAGAGCATCCTCACCTCTTCCAGAGATCAAGCGGGCCCTTGCGGGGATGGAGCGCTAGAGCTGGTCCATCAACGCGCACACGCACGGGATCTACCCCAGCTCCCTCCACACCCATCAGCTCCTGCCGGGTCCGCCGCCTCGACGAGCAGCGCCGAGGCGAGCCACTCAACGTGGGCCGAGAGCAGTAGCTTCCGCGTGCTCCAATACATCTCCGACAGCTTTGCTATGCCACGTCCCCGCTGGCCCTGTCGAAGAAATCCATCGCCGCCGGCGGTCGAGATCGAAGAATCCTCCTCAACGGGGATAAGCAGTGGGGTTGTTGTGGATCACCGTTAGATCCTGGACGTGATCCGCGGCAAGTCCTAACCGGGGATAGTCCGATGGAGGGCGACGGAGGGATGGAACGGCGTCGGCGAAGAGATGAACTGGCGGCGGCGAAAGGGTGGATCTGGGGCGAAGGGATAGACGGCGGCATCTCACGACCTGCTGTGCGAGTCGCGCGAGGGCAGGAGGCCTCGCTCGTACGTGCGAGCAAACGCTGGTTTTTTTTCGGTCCATTTTCTCTGGTGCGATGGGAGGTCTGTCCTTGGATCGACGGACGTGGAGGGATTGATGGGTTTTTTTTTTATCGATGTGTCTACCTGCGAGGTGGGAGGGAGGACGAAAATAAACCAGGAAGATAGGATGAAAATTAATCGATGAAGACTATCAACTGAGATATTAGAAAATAGAGATTAGTTGTGATGTGATAGTCATTCACCTAAAGGTGTTCTATGGCATATGACTAATAACAGTAAAGAGAAAAAATAATGACTGTACTTGGGAGTATTCTTGTACATCCAAAGATAACATGCATATTCATTTGGCATACGGTTAATTTGTCTATGAAATGAGTATTTTATTTAGCATCGACTTTAGATGTATTTACATGCCATCCAAAGTTGACCTTGAATACATAATAGAGATAACTTCATAGAAAAAATTATTCGTAACTCAAAGCATTAAAGAGTGGAAATATGAAGAGAAATCTCTTCACATTGCTAGACTAAATTTATACGTAAATTCCAAGCGCAACTAATAGTTTCAGTTTATTGTATGAATGTGAGAGTTTAATTTCGAACATTGAATTGATTTCAATAGGATGAATGAATCTTTGGTGTTGACAAGGAAGCAAGATGCTCAAGAATAGAAGGTATTTGACATGTTTTGGGGGCATTATTTTTCCAGCACTACTAAATGGACAAGTTTATTAAAGATCAAACATTTGTTGTCAATTATAGTGGAAAATGTATGTGTCAGTTGAGCACATTGATATTAATGAAATATCTACAGAATAATGTTTGCTCATGATATTACCGTCTATGTCGGATTGATGAGCATTATCGTATGTCCTTGTCAGCACCTCTCTAAAAATAAAAGCACATGTATATGTGACTTGCGAATTCATTATAATTTTGTTTTGCCAGAATGTTTATCCTCATTATGAGTATAAATTATAGTGCAATGGTATAACAAATAAAAGTTATTGGATACTTTCTCCTTATTGAGTTTTGAATTGGATAAACCAAAGGAAACTTGTTAATTAGTTTAGTTGAGACGAAAATGATCTGTTTCAGTGTCTTGTGAGCTCTTAAAGTATATATTGAATCGTCAGGTCACTGCATAGGCCAAGTGAGAGAATGTAAAAATATTTTGAATATCTTGTGGCATATATAACTTATAGAAATAATTCTATTACGGAAGTATCCATGCGGCCGAGGACTATGTCAATG
>NC_041388.1:554674854-554720797 GCF_002162155.2 Triticum dicoccoides | reverse complement strand
CTACAACCAGACGCCTCATATCCGCCCCTAATGTCCGGGAAGCCTTCCTGGTCATTTCCTGGACAAAGAAAGACCATCCAACTGGACCGGGCACAATCGGCCCAAACGTCCGGGCTGACCCATATCTGGGGCGTATATGGGGTCGTGCGGACACTTCCATCATGTAGGAATGACCACAAAGGCCCGCACCAAATCACTTGAAGATGTCCCCCTCCTTGCACTATCTGCCATGTTCCTTTCCTCTTTTCTGTCTCGTCCACACAACCGCCACTGGAGCTCCGCGGTCATCGTCCGAACCCCATAGTGGCACCGTCAAAGGCCCAACCCACAACACCGCTGACCGTGCCGCCACCAGACATCACCCCGGTATGTCCAACTCCCCTGGACATACACCTCACACTCTATGTGTTTGATGAAATGTTCGAGTGGTTTTTATTCGTTTGGTCATTTGTAGGTCACCGATGGATTCGTCATCGAATGATGGTTATGGAAACATCGGCCTTGGTGAATATTTATACAAAGAGTTCATCGAATCGGTGGATCCGGAAGGCGAAGATGCTGAAATGATGATGTGGATAGGGGCATTTGGAGTGCTCCAAGCTCACTGGGGTATTCTTCACGGAGTGCAATGACGTGGGAAGTGGAGACACTTTGGCAGCTTATGACATGTTGTGCAATCTTGTACAACATGATTATCGAGGATGAGGGTGAAGGAGCAGCCCGCATGCATGATTTTGGGAAGCCCAAAGTTCATGTCCGCCTCTCGAAACAAGAGGCGGGTCATATTGCAACTTTCTGTAGATGCATCGACAACTTCGATATCAACAAGCGTACATGCAACTTCTCGATCACTAGTGTGGAACCGGCCTATAGCACCGGTTTGTAAGGGCCTTTAGTGCCGGTTCTGTAACCGGCACCCGACTAAAGCCCCCCCCCCCCCTTAGTACCGGTTCTGCAAGAACCGCCGCTAAAGGCACACCACGTGGCACGAGCCAGCGCCGGGGGCGGGGAGCCCTTTAACAACCGGTACTAAAATGTTTGGGGGGTTTTGGATTCATGATTTATTTTTTCTTTAATTTTGTGTTTTCCATTTAATTCTTTTTCGTTTGCTGGTATTTTACAATACTACATATTGTACACGTTATATATATATATATATATATATATAAAAATAGAATTTCTCGTAGAACCGATCATATATAATCATATATATAATCGAATGTCTCACAACCACCATTATTCAAACTACACATGTATATATATACACACAATTAGGTATATATACAATTTGTCCTACATGTTGCCTTGGTGCCTTCGGAGCACGATGACAATTGGGAGTGGTTCATGGGGGCGGTAGCGGGTAATGGTATTCTCCTTTAGGATCTATGACTTAGTTGAGCAAAAATCCCGCTATTTTCTCTTGAAGTGCTCGTATGCGCTCCGTTGGTAGGAGCTGCTCCCGCACGTCTTTGAACTGTTAAGAAGGAGATCAATATGCATGTCTATTAATTGTGTGACTAGATATTGATAATCATGTAAAAATTGTGAATAGTGTTCTGGCAAACGTACCCATTGCTGTCTACCAGATTTGCTCCTTTCGGACGCCATCATGCGAATGTTCTCGCAAGCGTAGTATGCACACACTTCAGTCACCGACGCCTGCTTCAGGGCCTTTATGAGAATAGAATTTAATCAGATAATAATTAATCAAGCATGATAATTAATTAATGGTATTGAAACAAGAATTAAAGAGTTGGTAGCTAACTAGTACTGCTTAATTACTTTCCTTGGGTCGAAACCAAAACATCTTTTGTCGCCATTTGCCTGGAGTCACCTTGATGAACTTTGCCCAAGCCCAAAATCCTTTAGCTGGATAAGGGGTGGATGTAGCCAAGTGGATCAAGGCAGTGGATTGTGAATCCACCATGCGCGGGTTCAATTCCCGTCGTTCTCCCATCGCATTATTGCAAATTCCGCCGACAAAGAAAATGAATAAAGGGGTTATTAAATAGTTGATATCAGGAAATGACAAACTAAATAGGCCGAGATATAGTTAATAATGATTGAAATTACCTGTCAACTATCCCCTTCAAGATGATGAAGTCACTTTCTTTTTTAAGTAGTGAGTTCAGTACTTCAACTGTCCCTTCTTCAACTTTAATGATTAACAAGATCTAGTGGTAACTGCATGCGCACACGTTTGCATGTGTTAATTAAGCGGGCATGTGCATAACACTCATCAACTATATCTTAAACCCTATACACTTAATTATTAACATCTAGCTAGCTAGTAAGCAAAAACAGAATTTGTAGTACAAGACAGTGTGACTCACAGGAAGTTCTAAGGAAGTAGTATATCTTCATTGGTATTAAGGCGCTTCAAGAACTCTAGCATGTTTTTCTCTACATCTGCTTTATACTATTCCAATTTCCATGTGTCTTCATTAATGGTATTTGGGTCAATGAACCCAATGCCATAGCGTCCAGCTTTTTCATTTCATACATCTCCGTCCTGCATAATACCACAGAAAAGAATATAGTGAGGATAATTACAGGTAATGATCGATCAATGAGCACTACAGCTAGCTTGAGACTTCAATTACAGGAAGAAATCGCTTACAAACAATAGCAACTGACGAGAGATTTGTCGAGTGCTTCTTGATTGAATAACTGAAATAGTTCTGAATACTCAACGGACAGAACTAGCTTATGGAAGTAATGCTCTTCCTTGACGTTCACCATGAGGGACTCTCGATTGGAACTCTTGGTATTTTTTTGTACCAATCATGCAATTCATACATTCTCGTTGGGAGGCTCTTGACCTCCTCACGCTCGACCAAAGGTTGGTCATGGACATATTTCCGTTTTATGTCCTCCTCTCTAAGCGGAGACATGGGCTCGATCTCGAGGAGTTGTCGAACAGTGATACCGAGCATTTTAGCCTGCCTTCTATGCTCGTCGGTTATTACCAGCTGACCAGCACCGGTACTCTCATGTGTTGGTACAACAAGCGAGGGGATCGATTGCGCCGCCTGTTCTCCCAGCTGGGGAACTGTTTTCCTGCATTTTTTGCCAGCTACTTGGCTTGAGCTCGACTCCTTCTGTAGTCGTGCGCGATGTGCCTTCCTGATTTGGCGCTCATTGTCTGAGTTAGCAGGCGTGGGAGCTAGTGCTCTAGCCATCCGAATAAAGTGGTCAATCTTTTCCTCAGGCACTTTCTCCCTTGGCGGCGGTGCCGGTTTTGGTCCAAAATGGGCGTCCACTTGGGCCTTCACTATGGCTGTGTTTTGCTCCTCGGTCATGTCGTAAGGCCTCTGAGGAAGAGGAGTGAGGCTTGGACTATATTGATATCGCTTGGCTCCGCCTGTACCTCCTGTATCGCTCGCCTCCGCCTGTACCTCCTGTATCGCTCACCTCCGCCTATACCTCCTGTACTACCTCATGTCGTAAGGCATCCGAGGAAGAGGAGTGAGGCCTCTGAGGTTGGAGCGTAGAAAATTCTTGGTTCGTCCATATACGGAGCCATCAAGGAGAAATTCTGTAGAACTGTGTAGTGTGCTTGAGTGAGATAATGCCCATCCATACATATTATTTTATCTCCTCCTAGCGTGCCTTTTCCATCTAGTTTGCTCTTATGCCGCGATTCAGGAACACCAATCGGCTTAAGGTCGGGAATAAAGTCAATACAAAACTCAATGACCTCCTCATTTTCATGGCCCTTTGAGATGCTTCCTTCTAGCCTAGCACGGTTATGAACATATTTCTTTAAGATGTTGGGGAACGTAGTAATTTCAAAAAAATTCCTACGCACACGCAAGATCATGGTGATGCATAGCAACGAGAGGGGAGAGTGTGATCTACGTACCCTTGTAGACCGACAGCGGAAGGGTTAGCACAACGCGGTTGATGTAGTCGTACGTCTTCACGGCCGGACCGATCAAGCACCGAAACTACGGCACCTCCGAGTTTTAGCATATGTTCAGCTCGATGACGATCCCCGGACTCCGATTCAGCAAAGTGTCGGGGAAGAGTTCCGTCAGCACGACGGCGTGGTGACGATCTTGATGTTCTACCATCGCTGGGATTCGCCTAAGCACCGCTACAATATTATTGAGGATTATGGTGGAAGAGGGCACCGCACACGGCTAAGAGAACGATCACGAAGATCAACTTGTGTGTCTATGGGGTGCCCCCTGCCCCCGTATATAAAGGAGTGGAGAAGGGGAGGGCCGGCCCTCTCTATGGCGCGCCCTAGGGGAGTCCTACTCCCACCGGGAGTAGGATTCCCCCTTTCCTAGTCCAACTAGGAGTCCTTCCATGTAGTAGGAGTAGGAGACAAGGAAGGGGAAGAGGGAAGAGAAGGAAGGAGGGGGCGCCGTCCCTCCCCCTAGTCCAATTCGGACTAGTCAATGGGGGGGCGCGCGGCCTGCCTCTCCCTCTCCCCTAAAGCCCAATAAGGCCCATATACTTCTGCCCCCGTATTCCCGTAACTCCCCGGTACTCCGAAAAATACCTGAACCACTCGGAACCTTTCCGATGTCCGAATATAGTCGTCCAATATATCGATCTTTACGTCTCGACCATTTCGAGACTCCTCGTCATGTCCCCGATCTCATCCGGGACTCCGAACTCCTTCGGTACATCAAAACTCATAAACTCATAATATAACTGTCATCGAAACCTTAAGCGTGCGGACCCTACGGGTTCGAGAACAATGTAGACATGACCGAGACACGTCTCCGGTCAATAACCAATAGCAGAACCTGGTTGCTCATATTGGTTCCTACATATTCTACGAAGATCTTTATCGGTCAGACCGCATAACAACATACGTTGTTCCCTTTGTCATCGGTATGTTACTTGCCCGAGATTCGATCGTCGGTATCTCAATAACTAGTTCAATCTCGTTACCGGCAAGTCTCTTTACTCGTTCCGTAATACATCATCTCGCAACTAACTCATTAGTTGCAATGCTTGCAAGGCTTATGTGATGTGCATTACCGAGAGGGCCTAGAGATACCTCTCCGACAATCGGAGTGACAAATCCTAATCTCGAAATACGCCAACCCAACATGTACCTTTGGAGACACCTGTAGAGCTCCTTCATAATCACCCAGTTACGTTGTGACGTTTGGTAGCACACAAAGTGTTCCTCCGGCAAACGGGAGTTGCATAATCTCATAGTCATAGGAACATGTATAAGTCATGAAGAAAGCAATAGCAACATACTAAACGATCAAGTGCTAAGCTAACGAAATGGGTCAAGTCAATCACATCATTCTCCTAATGATGTGATCCCGTTAATCAAATAACAACTCTTTGTCTATGGTTAGGAAACATAACCATCTTTGATTAACGAGCTAGTCAAGTAGAGGCATACTAGTGACACTCTGTTTGTCTATGTATTCACACATGTATTATGTTTCCGGTTAATACAATTCTAGCATGAATAATAAACATTTATCATGAAATAAGGAAATAAATAATAACTTTATTATTGCCTCTAGGGCATATTTCCTTCAGTCTCCCACTTGCACTAGAGTCAATAATCTAGTTCACATCGCTATGTGATTAACACCCAAAGAGTACTAAGGTGTGATCATGTTTTGTCTGTGAGAGAAGTTTAGTCAACGGGTCTGCCATATTCAGATCCGTATGTATTTTGCAAATTTCTATGTCAACAATGCTCTAGCTAATTGCTCCCACTTTCAATATGCATCCAGATTGAGACTTTGAATCATCTAGATCAGTGTCAAAGTTTGCATCGACGTAACCCTTTACGACGAACCTTTTGTCACCTCCATAATCGAGAAACATATCCTTATTCCATTAAGGATAGTTTTGACCGCTGTCCAGTGATCTACTCCTAGATCATTATTATATTCCCTTGCCAAAATGAGTGTAGGGTATACAATAGATCTGGTACACAGCATGGCATACTTTTATAGAACCTATGGTTGAGGCATAGGGAATGACTTTCATTCTCTCTCTATCTTCTGCCATGGTCGGGTTTTGAGTCTTACTCAACTTCATACCTTTGTAACACAGGCAAGAACTCCTTCTTTGACTATTCCATTTTGAACTACTTCAAAATCTTGTCAAGGTATGTACTCATTGAAAAACTTATCAAGCATCTTGATCTATCTCTATAGATCTTGATGCTCAATATGTAAGCAGCTTCACCGAGGTCTTTCTTTGAAAAACTCCTTTTAAATATTCCTTTATGCTTTGAAGAATAATTGTATATTATCTCTGATCAACAACATGTTTTTCACATATACTTATCAGAAATGTTGTAGTGCTTCCACTCACTTTCTTGTAAATACAGGCTTTACCGCAAGTCTATATAAAACTATATGCTTTGATCAACTTATCAAAACGTATATTCAACTCCGAGATGCTTGCACCAGTCCATAGATGGATCGCTGGAGCTTGCATATTTTGTTAGTACCTTTAGGATTGACAAAACCTTCTGACTGCATCATATACAACTCTTCTTTAATAAATCCATTAAGGAATGCAGTTTTGTTTATCCATTTGCCAGATTTCATAAAATGTGGCAATTGCTAACATGATTCGGACAGACTTAAGCATAGATACGAGTGAGAAACTCTCATCATAGTCAACACCTTGAACTTGTCGAAAAACCTTTTTGCAACAATTCTAGCTTTGTAGATAGTAACACTACTATCAGCGTCCGTCTTCCTCTTGCAGATCCATTTAATCTCAATGGCTCGCCGATCATTGGACAAGTCAATCAAAGTTCATACTTTGTTCTCATACATGGATCTCATCTCAGATTTCATGGCCTCAAGCCATTTCGCGGAATCTGGGCTCATCATCGCTTCCTCGTAGTTCATAGGCTCGTCATGATCTAGTAGCATGACTTCCAGAATAGGATTACTGTACCACTCTGGTGCGGATCTCACTCTGGTTCACCTACGAGGTTCGGTAGTAACTTGATCTGAAGTTACATGATCATCATCATTAGCTTCCTCACTAATTGGTGTAGTAGTCACAGGAACAGATTTCTGTGATGAACTACTTTCCAATAAGGGAGCAGGTACAGTTACCTCATCAAGTTCTACTTTCCTCCCACTCACTTCTTTCGAGAGAAACTCCTTCTCTAGAAAGGATCCATTGTCAGCAATGAATAACTTGCCTTCGGATCTGTGATAGAAGGTGTACCCAACAGTCTCCTTTGGGTATCCTATGAAGACATATTTCTCCGATTTGGGTTTGAGCTTATCAGGATGAAACTTTTTCATATAAGCATCACAACCCCAAACTTTAAGAAACGACAACTTTGGTTTCTTGCCAAACCACAGTTCAGATTGTGTCGTCTCAACAGATTTAGATGGTGCCCTATTTAACGTGAATGCAGCTGTCTCTAATGCATAACCCCAAAACGATAGTGGTAGATCGGTAAGAGACATCATAGATCGCACCATATCTAATAAAGTACGGTTATGACATTTGGACACACCATTACATTGTGGTGTTCCAGGTGGCGTGAGTAGTGAAACTATTTCACATTGTTTTAACTAAAGGCCAAACTCGTAACTCAAATATTTTATTTCTGTGATCATATCGTAGAAACTTTTATTTTTGTTACGATGATTCTCCACTTCACTCTGAAATTCTTTGAACTTTTCAAATATTTCAGACTTGTGTTTCATCAAGCAGATATACCCATACCTACTCAAATCATATGTGAAGGTCAGAAAATAACGATACCCGTCACGAGCTTCAACACCCATCGGATCGCATACATCAGTATGTATTATTTCCAATAAGTCAGTTGCTCGCTCCATTGTTCCGGAGAATAGAGTCTTAGTCATCTTGCCCATGAGGCATGGTTCGCAAGCACCAAGTGATTCATAATCAAGTGATTCCAAAATCCCATCAGTATGGAGTTTCTTCATGCGCTTTACACCAATATGACCTAAACGGCAGTGCCATAAATAAATTGCACTATCATTATTAACTTCGCGTCTTTTGGTTTCAATATTATGAATATGTGTATCACTACGATCGAGATCCAATGAACTATTTTCATTGGGTGTGTAACCGTATAAGGTTTTATTCATGTAAACAAAACAACAATTTATTCTCTTACTTAAATGAATAACCGTATTACAATAAACATGATCAAATCATATTCATGCTCAACGCAAACACCAAATACCACTTATTTAGGTTCAACACTAATCCCGAAAGTATAGGGAGTGTGCGATGATGATCATACCAATCTTGGAACCACTTCCAACACACATCATCACCTCACCCTTAACTAGTCTTTGTTCATGCTACAACTCCCGATTCAAGTTACTAATCATAGTAACTGAACTAGTATCAAATACTGAGGGGTTGCTATAAACACTAGTAAAGTACATATCAATAACATGTATATATATCAAATATACTTATGTTTACTTTGCCATCCTTCTTATCCGCCAATCATTTGGGGTAGTATCGCTTCCAGTGACCAGTCCCTTTGCAGTAGAAGCACTTAGTCTCAGGCTTAGGATCAGACTTGGGCTTCTTCACTTAAGTAGCAACTTGCTTGCCGTTCTTCTTGAAGTTCCCCTTCTTCCCTTTGCCCTTTTCTTGAAACTAGTGGTCTTTTCAATCATCAACACTTGATGCTCTTTCTTGATTTCTACCTTCATCGATTTCATCATCATGAAAAGCTCGGGATTCGTTTTCGTCATCCCTTGCATATTATAGTTCATCACCAAGTTCGACTAGAGAATTCTGTCAATCACTATCTTATCTGGAAGATTTAACTCCCACTTGATTCAAGCGATTGTAGTACCCAGACAATCTGAGCACATGCTCACTAGTTGAGTGATTCTCCTCCATCTTTTAGCTATAGAACTTGTTGGAAACTTCATATCTCTCAACTCGGGTATTTGCTTGAAATATTAACTTCAACTCCTGGAACATCTCATATGGTCCATGATGTTCAAAACGTCTTTGAAGTCCCGATTCTAAGCCGTTAAGCATGGTGCACTAAACTATCAAGTAGTCATCATATTCAGCTAGCCAAACGTTCATAACGTCTGCATCTGCTCCTGCAATAGGTCTGTCACCTAGTGGTGCATCAAGGACATAATTCTTCTGTGCAGCAATGAGGATAATCCTCAGAGCACAGATCCAATCCGCATCATTGCTACTAACATTTTTCAACTTAGTTTTCTCTAGGAACATACAAAAATTAAACAGGGAGCAACATCGCGAGCTATTTATCTACAACATAGATATGCTAATACTACCAGGACCAAGTTCATGATAAATTAAAGTTCAACTAATCATATTACTAAAGAACTCCCACTCAGATAGACATCCCTCTAATCCTCTAAGTGATCACGTGATCCAAATCAACTAAACCATGTCCGATCATCACGTGAGATGGAGTAGTTTCATTGGTGAACATCACTATGTTGATCATATCTATTATATGATTCACGCTCGAACTTTCGATCTCCGTGTTCCGAGGCCATATCTGTATATGCTTGGCTCGTCAAGTATAACCTGATTATTCCGCGTGTGCAACTATTTTGCACCCGTTGTATTTGAACGTAGAGCCTATCATACCTGATCATCACGTGGTGTCTCAGCATAAAGAACTTTCGCAACGGTGCATACTCAGGGAGAACACTTCTACATCTATCTACCTATCTATCTATATCTATACCTATACTAATTAGCGACTCCCAAATAATTACCACGTTAATCAGAATTTACGAGCCGTTCATCTGGTGGGACCAAGTTATTATGGTGTAGATTAACCCACATATTCTAGACTAGAAAAGAAAAAAAAACAGCAATAGAATCGCATGGAATAGTTTAGATCTAAACCAGAAAAAAAAAAGAGCCATAGAATCCCATGGGGCGGTTTAGATATAACCAATTTTTAACACGAAAAGGAAAAAAATTAAGCCAAGGGATCCCACGTAACAGTACAAGGAGTTTGTACGAAACCTTCATGTACGTGCATGTCATCCATCAATTTGAGTCTAGAACACCAACGTGGCTATCCTAAAAAAAAACACCAACGTGGCCAACGGATTTTCCTCACAGGGTGCTCATGTCGACATGCAATCAAGCCTGCAAATCTATCTAAAGCCGTAGGATAATTAAACGCATACCCTGTGGAAACCAGGTCCAGCAAAACTCCTATCGACCCTCTCTGTCTCTCCTTTTTTTTCCTAAAAGAAAGCAAGACGGATCTGCTATTGTCAGGCCTACCTCTGATTGATCCATGCTATGCCAGCGCAAGGTCGAGATGCGGATCATGCTGCTCTCCAAGAGCACATCTCGCCCGTGCATCACGTCAACTGATGAGGAGATATGTTAGACTGATCGTCGCTATTGGCATGTTCTTCTCCTCCTGAAACTTCCTTCATCTCCTGGGCGGCAGGTGCTTACAGAAATAGGATAATGCACGGCTGCACTTACAAAGTTGGATACGAAGTACTCAGCACAGGCTCCGTTAATTAGTTGATGTGATCTGCACAGGAGGGGCAACGACGTAGTCCATAACATCTTAGGCCAGCAGAAGGCAAATTGCATGGCCCATGCCCCAATGAGTGGAACGTGAGGTGGATGCATGGAGCTAGCTACAGCGTGTCTGAGAAGACAGATTCCCCGCCCTGCACTTTGGGACAAACCTGAGTCAAAGATAACACAGAATCTACTCTCAGGTGAGCACGCTGGTACGGTTTGAATCGACTAATTAATATTATTAGTTTATGTTTGATTTTGGCTGTTGTTGCCATATATCGTTGCCAGCCTTGCCATCTTTTTGTCCATAGTAAATTAGGTGATTATTCAAGTCTCCAAGATAAGTCTAGCATAGTCTTGCATATTGTGAAGAAGATTTACGAAATTGATTTTAGGATATTTACCATCATTGGAATTGAGTTCACGATCTTGCATGTCAACTCGCAACATGCAGGAATGTTTGTCGGCCACCCAGGGTTATACCACGTCTGAAACAAGACCAGCAGAGTTATAAGGTCGCTCCTATATATAAGGTCGGCAAGTGCATGTTCTAGGATAAATTTCTCCTTTCTACTTGATCAACGGCCAGGCTGATAGTTCAGTTAACGTATTTCTTTAGCGTTTCTATTGTCCAGCCTCCAATACGGTTGTTGGATATAAGATAATAAGCAGGGTTGTAGCTTAAATGAAGGAAGTTAGTCTTCAAAATATAGTTTGTTTCCTCGAGAAAACTGGAATTGATAGTAGTACTGGAAAAGTTATATCTTCTATGTAATAATTCTAACCTTTGGTCTGATCATACTTTGTAATCTATGACTGTTTGCTCTCCATCATCAGTACTCAATTATGCCATCTACGCTTGATGAAAGGCAGAAGAAAACAACTCGCCTACACACTTGCATGTGCCTCATGGGGCCTTTTAGTAAGTAAGACTACATGTTTCAGCATGGATTCTTTTCAGCAGAGATGATAGTCTTATCTCATATGGTAGGTTATTGTATAATTGTCCGAAGCTGACATCACAATTCTTTATGCAAAGAGCGGTATATTTGTTCATCAGGAAACCTTTCCAAGGTTATTGTATCATGCCCTTCTAAACCTATAAGGATTAGTTCTTCTAAATATTCTCAGAAATACCTGTTTCTAGCCTCTCTTCTAATGTGATTGTGTGGTTACCTCTTTTGTCCCGCAAATAGTTTACTACACCTCAATTAAAATGTAAACATTATATGCCTAGCCACTAAGTAATATATAGCTTTTTCATTCTCCATAATTACTCCACAACAACTAATTACCTTTCATCGCAGGAATCATCAACATCACTCAGAAAACCTACAGTAGGGGCCAGTCGATAGAAGTTACTGCTATAACACATTTTATCTCCGGAGGAGTTGGCTCTCTTTTCTTCATGTCAATTTCTCTAAATTACAAAGGAAGGTGGCATTTATCCTTACTCAAGTATATTTTGCAGATTTAAGATTTTTTTATTTCATCATGCTGAAAAGAACAAAATTGTTCCTCAAACTACTATTACATCATATCTCTCAAAAGTAAATTATTCTTGCAATCCGCTTAATATATAAGTTCAGAGAAACAACTAATGTTGGTTGCCAGATTTATGGAAGATATGATGTATGAAGATATTTTTCTGAAAATTTGTGTAAGTTTTGTTCTTTTGACTAAAGCTTTTTCATAATCGAATTCAGTTTCATAGAATATTATACCACTTTTCTGATCCTGATTTCTTTTCGTAGTTACAAGTTTCAAAGTTACAACAGTGTACATGAGTAATTATTTTTTTGGATGAAAAGATAGAGACAGCAATTCCATCTGGATAATATAAGATGAGTATGCACGAAAAAATCATGTGTTTTTAAGTGTATCATGGGCTCATGTTTTATAATTGTTTGGTATAATACTGGTGTGATTATATGCACCATACTACTTTCTTTGGAGCTCAATAATTATGCACCAAATTAAGAAAGTACCGGGCAGTTTTTGTTTGTTTTATTTGGAATATTGTGTGGTCTTAAAATTGTTTGTTTTATTTTCAACATATATACCTGGGAGTGTTAACAAGTCAATGAACTTCTTGGGTATGATTCATGAATATATTGTTAACAGAACAAGTAGTCACATTTATATAGTACAAGTAGTCACATTTCTCTATGCCTTACCAATGTTTCCGAAATTCGGCTAAGCTATTTTCCAAATTACTAGCCCGTGCAACTGCACGGGTTGGCTACTAGTCTTGATAATTAGTGAGAGATCATCTTAAAATGCTACCGTCAAACTAAGCAAAATAAGATGTATAAAAAATAAACATCATATGCAATCAAAATGTGTGACATTATATGGCCATCATCATCTTGCGCCTTTGATTTCCATCTCCAAAGTACTGTCATGATATCTATCATCACCGGCATGACACCATGATCTCCATCATCTTGATCTGTATCAATGTGTCGTCACGTGGTCGTCTCGCCAACAATTGCTCTTGCAACTATTGCTATCGCATAGCGATAAAGTAAAACAATTATTGGGCACTTGCATCTTATGCAATAGAGAGACAACCATAAGGATTTTGCCAGTTGCCGATAACTTCAACAAAACATGATCATCTCATACAACAACTTATATCTCATCACGTCTTGACCATATCACATCACAACATGCCCTGCAAAAACAAGTTAGACGTGCTCTACTTTGTTGTTGCAAGTTTTACGTGGCTGCTACGGGCTTAGCAAGAACCAATCTTACCTACGCATTAAAACCACAATGATAGTTTGTCAAGTTGGTGTTGTTTTAACCTTCGCAAGGACCGGGCGTAGCCACACTCGGTTCAACTAAAGTTGGAGAAACTGACACCCGCCAGCCACCTGTGTGCAAAGCACGTCGGTAGAACCAGTCTCGCGTAAGCGTACGCGTAATGTCGGTCCGGGCTGCTTCATCCAACAATACCGCCGAACCAAAGTATGACATGCTGGTAAGCAGTATGACTTATATCGCCCACAACTCACTTGTGTTCTACTCGTGCACAACATCAACGCATAAAACCTAGGCTCGGATGCCACTGTTGGGGAACGTAGTAATTTCAAAAAAATTCCTACGCACATGCAAGATCATGGTGATGCATAGCAACGAGAGGGGAGAGTGTGATCTACGTACCCTTGTAGACCGACAGTGGAAGCGTTAGCACAGCGCGGTTGATGTCCCGACCGATCAAGCACCGAAACTACGGCACCTCCAAGTTTTAGCACACGTTCAGCTCGATGACGATCCCCGGACTCCGATCTAGCAAAGTGTCGGGGAAGAGTTCTGTCAGCACAACGGCGTGGTGACGATCTTGATGTTCTACCATCGCAGGGCTTCGCCTAAGCACCGCTACAATATTATCGAGGATTATGGTGGAAGGGGGCACCGCACACGGCTAACAGAACGATCACGAAGATCAACTTGTGTGTCTATGGGGTGCCCCTGCACCCGTATATAAAGGAGTGGAGGAGGGGAGGGCCGACCCTCTCTATGGCGCGCCCTAGGGGAGTCCTACTCCCACCGGGAGTAGGATTCCCCCTTTCCTAGTCCAACTAGGAGTCCTTCCATGTAGTAGGAGTAGGAGACAAGGAAGGGGAAGAGGGAAGAGAAGGAAGGAGGGGGCGCCGTCCCTCCCCCTAGTCCAATTCGGACTAGTCAATGGGGGGGCGCGCGGCCTGCCTCTCCCTCTCCCCTAAAGCCCAATAAGGCCCATATACTTCTGCCCCCGTATTCCCGTAACTCCCCGGTACTCCGAAAAATACCTGAACCACTCGGAACCTTTCCGATGTCCGAATATAGTCGTCCAATATATCGATCTTTACGTCTCGACCATTTCGAGACTCCTCGTCATGTCCCCGATCTCATCCGGGACTCCGAACTCCTTCGGTACATCAAAACTCATAAACTCATAATATAACTGTCATCGAAACCTTAAGCGTGCGGACCCTACGGGTTCGAGAACAATGTAGACATGACCGAGACACGTCTCCGGTCAATAACCAATAGCGGAACCTGGATGCTCATATTGGTTCCTACATATTCTACGAAGATCTTTATCGGTCAGACCGCATAACAACATACGTTGTTCCCTTTGTCATCGGTATGTTACTTGCCCAAGATTCGATCGTCGGTATCTCAATACCTAGTTCAATCTCGTTACCGGCAAGTCTCTTTACTCGTTCCGTAATACATCATCTCGCAACTAACTCATTAGTTGCAATGCTTGCAAGGCTTATGTGATGTGCATTACCGAGAGGGCCCAGAGATACCTCTCCGACAATCGGAGTGACAAATCCTAATCTCGAAATACGCCAACCCAACATGTACCTTTGGAGACACCTGTAGAGCTCCTTCATAATCACCCAGTTACGCTGTGACGTTTGGTAGCACACAAAGTGCTCCTCCGGTAAACGGGAGTTGCATAATCTCATAGTCATAGGAACATGTATAAGTCATGAAGAAAGCAATAGCAACATACTAAACGATCGAGTGCTAAGCTAACGGAATGGGTCAAGTCAATCACATCATTCTCCTAATGATGTGATCCCGTTAATCAAATAACAACTCTTTGTCTATGGTTAGGAAACATAACCATCTTTGATTAACGAGCTAGTCAAGTAGAGGCATACTAGTGACACTCTGTTTGTCTATGTATTCACACATGTATTATGTTTCCGGTTAATACAATTCTAGCATGAATTATAAACATTTATCATGAAATAAGGAAACAAATAATAACTTTATTATTGCCTCTAGGGCATATTTCCTTCATAAGACTCCTAGGAACCTCTCAAAGGGGAACATATTGTGTAGAAATACAGGACCAAGAACGTTAATCTCTTAGCATAGGTGAACTAGGACGTGCATCATGATGTTGAAGAAGGATGGTGGGAACACCAACTCGAAACTGACAAGACATTGCACCAAATCATTCTCTAACCTTGGTATGATTTCTGGATCGATTACCTTCTGAGAGATTGCATTGAGGAATGCACATAGCTTCACAATGGCTAATCGAACATTTTCCAATAGAAGCCCCCTCAATGCAACCGAAAGCAGTTGCATCATAATCACGTGGTAGTCATGAGACTTTAGGTTCTGGAACTTTTTCTCTACCACATTTATTATTCCCTTTATATTCGACGAGAAGCCAGACGGTACCTTAATACTGAGTAGGCATTCAAAGAAGATTTTCCTTCTCTTCTTTGGTAAGAGCATAGCTGGCATGACCCTGATGTATGCCGTCTTTGCCGTGCATATGTTGCTGGTCCTCCCGTGCCTCCGGTGTATCTTTTATCTTCCCATACACAACCAAGAAGCCAAGCAGGGTCACGCAAAGATTCTTCGTCACATGCATCACGTCGATTGCGGAGCGGACCTCTAGGTCTTTCCAATATGGTATGTCCCAAAATATAGATTTCCTCTTCCACATGGGTGCGCATCCATCGGCGTCATTCAGAACAGGTTGTCCACCAGGACCCTTTCCAAAGACTACGTTCAAATCCTTAACCATATCATGTACATCAGCACCAGTATGGTGGCGAGGCTTCGTCCGGTGATCCGCCTCACCTTTGAAATGCTTGTCTTTCTTTCTTACGGGATGCCTACTCGGAAGAAATCGACGATGTCCCAGGTACACATTCTTCCTACAATTATCCAAATATGTACTGTCGATATCATCCAAACAGTGCGTGCATGCATGCGCGGTATCCCTTGTTTGTCTGTCCTGAAAGGTTACAAAGAGCAGGCCAATCATTGATGGTCACGAACAACAATGCCTTTAGGTCAAATTCTTCCTGTCTGTGCTCATTCCACGCACGTACACCTATTCCAATCCACAGCTGTAAGAGTTTTTCAACTAATGGCCTTAGGTACACATCAATGTTGTTGTCGGGTTGCTTAGGGCCTTGGATGAGCACTGACATCATAATGAACTTCCGCTTCATGCACAACCAAGGAGGAAGGTTATACATACATAGAGTCAGGCCATGTGCTATGGTTGCTGCTCTGCTCCCCAAAAGGATTAATGCCATCTGCGCTTAGACCAAATCATACGTTCCTTGCATCACCTGGAAACTCCTCCCTGTACTTTCTCTCAATTTTTCTCCACTACGACCCGTCAGCGGGTACTCTCAACTTTCCGTATTTCTTACGGCCTTCTCTATGCCATTGCATCGCCTTAGCATGCTCTTTGTTTTGGAAGAAACGTTTCAACCGTGGTATTATAGGAGCATACAACATCACCTTTGCAGGAATCTTTTTCCTGGGGCGCTCGCCCTTGACATCACCAGGGTCATCGTGGCTAATCTTATAGCGCAATGCACCGCATACCGGGCACACGTTCAAATCCTCGTACTCACCGCGGTAGAGGATGCAGTCATTAGGGCATGCATATATCTTTTGCACCTCTAACCCTAGAGGGCAAACAACCTTCTTTGCTTCATATGTACTCTCGGGCAATTCATTGTCCTTTGGAAGCATATTCTTTATCATTACCAACAACTTTCCAAATCCCTTGTCAGATACACCATTATATGCCTTCCATTGCAACAATTCTAGTGTGGTGCCCAACTTTTTCTTGTTAGCTTCGTAATTTGGGTACAACAATTTCTTATGATCCTCTAACATGCGCTGCAACTTCTTCTCCTTTTCACTTGCGCAGTTTCTCTTTGCATCGGCAATGGCCTGACCTAGATCATCAGCGGGCTCATCTGATGCCTCTTCTTCAGCTTCTTCCCGCATTGCCGGCTCAGCTTCTTCCCCCATTGTTGTATCATCGTATTCAGGGAACCCATGGCCAGGATAGCTGTCGTCCTGCTCCTATTCTTCATTGTTTTCCATCATAACCCCTCTTTCTCCGTGCTTGGTCCAAACATTATAGTGGGGCATGAAACCGGACTCAAACAGGTGGATGTGAATGGTTCTTGAGTTAGAGTAATTGTGATCATTCTTACACCCAGCACATGGCCAAGGCATAAAACCATCCGCCCGCTTGTTTGCCTCAGCCGCAAACAGAAAAATATGCACGCCATTAATGAACTCGGGAGAGCATTGGTCATCGTACATCCATTGTCGGCTCATCTTCATTACACAGCACCGAAAAGACCAAATTAATACAAGTTCATACATATAAAATTCATACATAAAGTTCATACAACACTTAAATGCACCAAACAAATAACTCTCTAGCTAAAGCATTTAAATGCAACAACAAATGAGATCAAGATCACAACTAAGGTAACAATTGATCCAATAGCATAATGATACCAAGCCTCACTATCAATGGCATATTTTCTAATCTTTCTAATCTTCAAGCGCATTTTCTCCATCTTGATCTTGTGATCATCGACGACATGAGCAACATGCAACTCCAATTCCATCTTCTCCCCCTCCATTCTTTTTAATTTTTCATTCAAATACTTGTTTTCCCTTTCAACTAAATTTAACCTCTCGACAATAGGGTCGGTTGGAATTTCTGGTTCACATACCTCCTAGATAAAAATATCTATATCAACTTGATGGGCATAATCTGTCATAAACACGAAATGCAACAAAATAGTTATAAAATAAAATATACCACATCCGAATCATAACCCGGACAAGGGCCGGTGGGGATGGATGATATCAAAACCATGGCACTATGAATAACAAACCACGTATGGGTAAGATAATTATACAAGTAACTATATATCTAAATCACACAAACATGATTTTTTTATATAAAAAAGATAAGAACAAGAGGCTCACCCAACAAGGTGGTGCCGGCAACAAGACGGTGCAGACGATCAGCGGTGGTTAAGACGGAGACGGGAAGTGAAGGAAATATGCCCTAGAGGCAATAATCAAGTTGTTATTTATATTTCCTTACATCATGATAAATGTTCATTATTCATGCTAGAATTGTATTAACAGGAAACATAATACATGTGTGAATACATAGACAAACAGAGTGTCACTAGTATGCCTCTACTTGACTAGCTCGTTGATCAAAGATGGTTATGTTTCCTAACCATAGACATGAGTTGTCATTTGATAAACAGGATCACATCATTAGGAGAATGATGTGACTGACTTGACCCATTCCGTTAGCTTAGCACTTGATTGTTTTAGTTTACTGCTATTGCTTTCTTCATGACTTATACATGTTCCTATGACTATGAGATTATGCAACTCCTGATTATCAAGGGAACACTTTGTGTGCTACCAAACGTCACAACGTAACTGTGTGATTATAAAGGTGCTCTACAGGTGTCTCCGATGGTACTTGTTGAGTTGGCATAGATCGAGATTAGGATTTGTCACTCCGATTGTCGGAGAGGTATCTCTGGGCCCTCTCGGTAATGCACATCACTATAAGCCTTGCAAGAAATGCAACTAATGAGTTAGTTGCAGGATGATGCATTACGGAACGATTAAAGAGACTTGCCGGTAACGAGATTGAGCTTGGTATTGAGATACCGACGATCGAATCTCGAGCAAGTAACATACCGACGACCAAAGGAACAACGCATGTTGTCATGCGGTTTGACCGATAAAGATCTTCGTAGAATATGTAGGAGACAATATGAGCATCCAGGTTCCGCTATTGGTTATTGGCTGGAGACGTCTCTTAGTCATGTCTACATAGTTCTCGAACCCGTAGGGTCCGCACGCTTAACGTTTGGTGACGACTGGTATTATGAGTTTATGTGATTTGATGTACCGAAGGTAGTTCGGAGTCCCGGATATGACCAGGGACATGACGAGGAGTCTCAAAATGGTCGAGACATAAATATTGATATATTGGACGAATATATTCGGATACTGGAAGTGTTCCGGGTGATTTCGGAGAAAACCGGAGTGCCGGAGGGTTACCGGAACCCCACCGAGAGAAGTTATGGGCCATATGGCCTTAGTGGAGAGAGAGTGAGAGGGCTGACCAGGGCAGGCCGCGCGCCCCTGCCCCTCTTATCCGAATTGGACTAGGGAAGGGGGGCGGCGCCCCCCTTTCCTTCTCCCTCTCCTCCTTTCTTTCCCACTCCTAGTAGGAGTAGGAAAGGGGAGTCCTGCTCCTACTAGGAGGAGGACTCCTCCTGGCGCGCCCTGCAAGGGCCGGCCGGCCTCCCCCTTGCTCCTTTATATACGGGGGCAGGGGCACCCTAGGACACACAAGTTGATTGTTCCAAGCCGTGTGCGGTGCCTCTCTCCACCATAATCCACCTTGATCATATCGTAGTTGTGCTTAGGCGAAGCCCTGCATCGGTAGCAACATCATCACCATCATCACCCCATTGTGCTGACGGAACTCTCCTGTGAAGCTCTGCTGGATCGGAGTTCGTGGGACGTCATCGAGCTAAACGTGTGCTGGACTCAGAGGTGTCGTACGTTCGGTACTTGGATCGGTCGGATCGTGAAGACGTACGACTACATCAACCACGTTCTCATAATGCTTCCGCCTATGGTCTACGAGGGAACATAGATGAAACTCGCCCCTCTCGTTGCTATGCATCACCATGATCTTGCGTGTGCATAAGAAAATTTGAAATTACTATGTTTCCCAACAGTGGCATCCGAGCCATGTGTATGCGTAGATGTTATATGCACGAGTAGAACACAAAGGAGTTGTGGGCGTGGGTATATACATATTTCTTGCCGTTACTAGTTGATTCTTAATTCGGCGATATTGTTGGATGAAGCGCCCCAGACCGATATTACGCGTATGCTTACGCGAGATTGGTTCTACCGCCATGCCTCGCACACAGGTGGCTAGTGGGTGTCTGTTTCTCCAACTTTAGTTGAATCGGTTTCAATGAACAGAGTTCTTTCTGAAGATCAAAAATCAATCACTATACTACATTGTGGTTTTTGATGCGTAGGTAAGAACAGTTATTGCTCAGCCCATAGCAGCCATGTAAAACTTGCAGCAACAAAGTAGAGGACGTCTAACTTGTTTTTGCAGGGCATGTTGTGATGTGATATAGTCAAGACGTGATGAGATATAAATTGTTGTATGAGATGATCATGTTTTGTTGAAGTTATCGGCAACTGGCAGGAGCCTTATGGTTGTCTCATACACTATAAGAAATATGTCAACTTGTGACCACCACTATTGGTCACTGAAAGGTCATGGTTTTTCATTTGCGACCTTTTTGTGACCAAAAACAGAAGGTCAAAAGCTGGCGGTCATAAACTGACTATAGCGACCTTTCTTCTGGAATGGCCGAAGACGTTTATGACCAAAATACGTCTACTGTGGCGTTTTGGTCACTAGCAACCTCCCCAGGCCACGTAGGCATCCAGCGTGGCAATCTAATGTGGCACAAGATTCAGCCCGGTCCAACAATTTGGCCTATTTGTGTTTTTTTGTCTGTCAATTTTTGGTTGGGTTCATGGGCCAAGCCCAATATTGCAGCCTTTTTATTGTTGGGTTGTGGCCTTTTTGTCTAAACAAATTTAGTTTTTTTTCCAAAAGAAGGGTCCACTAGTCAGATGGGTCCCAGTTGTCAGGTTCTAGTAATAGGTTCCCATTTGTCATGTTGTGGTAAGTGGGTACCATCAATTGAGACTCATATTCTTCAAATTTCAAGCATTATTTAGATTTTCGGAGACAAAAACACACATGATACTTAAATAAGAGCAACCAGATCACATAATACAAGCTCTATACATTCCAATACAGAAGACTATACTGCTTTACAAGCTCTACAATTGTAATATAGTACTGCTTTACAAGCTCCTTCCATGTGATCACAAACTACCTGCTCCTGTTGTGAACATACTGGACTCGCTGGATGAACATAGTTGCCAACAAACAAAAGTAAGAAAAATAGGGTGAGTTCTTAGATTCAGACTCCTAACAAGCTCTACTAGATGAACAACATGCCGGACTCGCTCGACGACCATAGTCAGGGCTGGGAACAAACAAAACAACAACATGGCTTCCACTGTCATCCTGTTACATGAATCAGAGAAGAATTAGAATAACTGGGGGAAATATATGTTGTAGCTAACAAAGTAAGAAACAATAGTTAACAAGTCTGGGTCGTAGAAGCTAGAAGTGTCCCTTCAGAGAGACAAGAACTTAGAATTGATGCATGGATCTTATTCTAAATAGCATAAACACCATGGCAATAACAAATTAACAGTAACAAGATCAGTGTTAGCAAAATTAAGTAATAGGCAAGTTAATAGAGAAAATATGTCAAAGTTACTCAGATTTACTAATGTGTTTTTCGTACTACCAAATTGAAGGTAAAAGATGTGTACTGATTCAACACTGCAAACTGATTTCTGAAAGCTTTACCAAAACATTTTTTAGTCGCTTGGTGTTAAAGCAATAGATGTTGAACACTAACTGCCAGCGATAGTAACAACCAGCAGGTATTGCACTTGCGACCGCCATCACTAGCTTGGAAGCAATAAGCCCAGCATAGGTAGGATAGGAATCATCCTGGTTGTGTCTTCATGAATCACCTACATGTACCAGACCCCACCTACCTATCCAAATTGGTAAACAATTCAGATCTGCTCAATGATCTTGCAGGCTAAAGTTAGAGAATATGCCAGAATGACAATGCCAAACCGTTTACATGTACCAGACTCCATCCACTGGTCCAAATTGCTAGCTAATCAGTTCACATATACTTGGAGAATATCAACAAACATGAACAACATGGCCAACTCAAATCAGAGCGTTTGGTCGGTCCCAGGCATGGATTTGGCACGCAGATAAGCAGTAAATCAGGAATCTGTGCTAGGTAAGGAGGGATTGAGACTGGAGAACATTACCATCCGGAGATCCCAGCTCGCAGAGGTGCTCTCCTCAAGGTTGGGTCGTGTGCGGATCATAGGTACATTGATGTTGCATCCAGCAATTTGCAGGCGGCCTGTTGTGAACATGAACATATTATGTCAGGGAAAGCGGATACTTCGTCTAAATAAATACATCTTATTGCAGGAACATTTTGTTGATTCCGTGGCGGAAACGTATAACACAGATGATGATACACTAATGCACTATGCATACTTGAAAATGCCAGAAGAGTTAAAATTATTAAACTGAGAGCAGTCACAGCAACACAACATACTTGAAAATGCTAGATTTAGCATACCTCTATTCCTACGTACTACTACACATAGGTTAACAACTAGGAGAGCAACAGAGCATGCCAAGACTGCAATTGGCCGACTGATTGCTTTAGGTCATAGTGCCAAGAACAATGCTACATGTACAAGTACAACAAAATAAGAATCTCAGGCCTCTATAATTCTCTAGTTACATAGGAAACAAACATCATTGCAAATTTTGATGAAATGCATAGGTCCAGCCGATGATTACACAGCAGCAACTACTACAGACATTGGCTGGAGAAATGCTCATCTTTTTATTCATTGTAAAAGAAATTTTGAGTTCAAGCAGTAGTACTAGTTACTAACTACACATGTAGGTGCATATGCAGATTCATACTACAGACTACAGTACAACACCAACTTGACACCCGAGTAGTCCAACTTGATAGGTGGGAGTAACATTTACAGTATCAAGCTTGGACTTGCATCCCACATGTCAATTCTTCTACTACCTAGAAGCTAGAGCATGCATATGCAGGTGGTATAACATAACATAAAGAGCAACGACTTGATAAGTCTGCCCCAATAGTCTAAGTCGTGGAAAACCAAATATTTCAACTGATCGAGAAAGACATTGCAGAAATGGCCTCGTCCACGCCTTTTCTTGGCCCCAAATTGAGGCCTTCCATCATCCACTCGAATTCGCCATTGTTGCTCAATGTACAAAAGGTGCCTGCCAGGAGGACGAAATCAAATGAATAAGAACCCCACATAAACAAAGAGGTTATACAATGATTCTGCAAAGTATATTCACATAAGTTTGCTTATGAAGCCATAGCTAACAATCTAAAAATTCAGAATCATAGTGCCTCATTCGATAAATTATTGTATACACATGAATATTGTGGAGCTTCTAAGATAGGACAGATGTGAAATGTATAGTACAATACTGTATACTTGCTATGAGCATATGTATAATTAACCTTCAGTGTATCGCATCTCGAATACAATTAGACTACTAGTACCTAGAAATCATATGCAACTCTGTTTTTGCTCTAGACCAGCCACAAGATCATAAAAGAAATCATAAGTATCTGGTGCATTTGATATAATAAAGCAGCTGCCTGAACAAACAGAAGTTCTACATCTTCACTCTGTAGCAACATTTCATGACAAATGGTGATATTTACTCTGTAGAAACATGTGATCATCTAAATTAACATGCTCCAAACTGAACCACGCACTAAATTTACATTCTGACAACATTGCAGTGAATTTCCTTATATTTTTTGTACTACTGCTAGGAGGTAGAAGATGATAATTGGTTGGGACGAGCAGTGCGTCTATCCCGGCAAGCCAATGATTAGCATTTAACACTTTTGAGCAAAGAGGCAAAACGAAGACTGGTGGGAAGGGCTCTAAACTACAATCTAGCACCTGATTCCTCAGCCTCAGATGCAGTCGCCCACCTGCGGTGCTTTCTCACGCAATCGTTACCAAGGTGCAGCGGCGGAGATCCTGGTGGGCGCCGGTGGTCTTGTCCCTGACGGAACATTGCAGCGACGCATTAGTCGGATCGGGACCAAGCAATTTACAAATCGGGAGGGGGTGGGATCGGGGCGCGCGCGTGCGCGATACCTTGGGGGTACTACTGCTGGTGGTGTTGGGGCGGCGGCCTTCTTGCTGGCCCTGCATGGCTTGTCGGGGTCCTCATCGTCTCCTCACGCACGGGCGCGCCAGCCGTGGTGGTTCCGGCGACCTCGGACGAAGAGGAGGGCGTCAGCGTCCTTGGAGCGGAAGCAGAGGAGAACGATGGAGCGGAGACCAGTGGCGGGGTCGGAGACGAGCACGAACGCGTTGCTGGAGTTGCAGACGGTGAAGACGGGTGTGCTGGTGAGTGCGTGCGCGACCTTGTTGGGCCCGAGCGTGAGGCACTAAGCGGCACTACAGGGCCCCGGCGAGTGCGGGACGGCGAAGCGAGAGGTGAGGTTGGAGAGTAGTGCTGGAGGAAGGAGGAACGAGAGTAATCAGCGGCGGCTGCGTCGCCGCAGAATCTGTAAAGGAGCATGGTGCGCGGCGGTGGGACGCGGGAGCTTCGAGAGGTGGGAGGAAGAGGGGAGGGGGAGCTCGATCTAAGGGAGGGAGACGGCGGTGGCAGGGATCGAGGGGAGCGCCGTTGATGGCGGCGGCGAGGAGATGGGGGGAGGAGGGGTGTGATGGGAGGAGGGGATTGATGGGATCTGGGTAGGGTTTGGGTAGGTGGATGCGGCGCGCGCACATGCCTGCGAGCAAGCCAGCCACGGCGGCGCCCCTCTCTCCATTGCGGCGATGCCTCTCTCTCAGTCTGGGGAGAGGGGAGAGGCGGCGAGAGTGGATCGGGGGAGAGGGGAGAGGCAGCGGCGGGAGTGGATCGGGGGAGAGGGGAGAGGATCCGAGTTAGGGTTTGGGTAGTTGGGTTGTGGTTGGGTGAAGGGTGAGGGCTGCCGTTGGATGCGGAAGCATACGACGGTGGTTGATGCGTGATCCGCGTGATATGCCCATGGACCAATCAGAACGCAGCAAACCATTTGATGACCTTATGACCATATAAATTGGTCGTGATCAATTCAAGATAAAAATTTCATTCCATTTTTCAGTGCTCAAAATGATTTTTTTGTGAAAGTCCTATCAAATATGTGTTCAAATGATATCATATTTTGCACAAGTTTACATCGTGGATTTGCATACAATATTGACAAAGGGTGTTTTCATTTTCTTTCGACGACACATTTTTTTCCATTTCTCGAGTGCCCAAAATAAGTTTTTTTGTGAAGGACCTATAATATATTTGTTGCAAAATTGGACCAAATTAATTTTCTAAAATACTAGGACATATCTAATGCACAATTGACCAAATGGTTGGGTGTAAAAAGTTTTGATCCACCTCTCGTGAAAAAGACAAATTTCCGCCGATTCAGTTGGAAGCGGGTCAAATTTGAACTACAACTTCCTCATAGTTTGCTATTTATTTTTTCCAAAAATCATTTCTAGGTACATAAGTATCTATTTAATCAGAGAAACACCAAAAAAATTCCAAGATTCAACCACTAGCTAGGAACGGTCATTCCCGCCGTTTTGACCGCATTTTGAAACGGGCATAAAAAATTCAAAAAAAAAAAACAAAAAATTGGGAAACCTTCGCATGGTGTCATTATATGTGGCCAAGTTCCTTGGAAAAATAACAAACTTGTAATATGGCAATTATTTTAAAAAAGTGTTCTAAAAAACGAGCTATCACGTGTGGAGATCAATGGCTTTCAAGCCAAATGATCAATCTTATGGCCACATTCATGGCATAGTTTGTTCAAATGATCTCGTATTGTGCACAAGGGTGCATATTGGAATGGCAAACAATGTTGCCTAAGGAACTTTTCATTTTCTTTGGACGAAAAAACCATTTTCCATTTTTTGAGTGCCCAAAATGAGGTTTTTTTGTGAAGGACCTCCCAAATAATGGTTGCAAAATTGGACCAAATCAATTTTATAAAATACTAGGCCATATTTAATGCACAATTGACAAAATTGTTGGGTGTAAAAATTTTTGATCCACCTCTCGTGAAAAAGACAAATTTCCGCCGATTCAGTTGGAAGCGGGTCAAATTTGAACTGCAGCTGCCTCATAGTTTCCTATTTATTTTTTTCAAAAATCATTTCTAGGTACATAAGTATCTTTTTAATCAGAGAAAGACCAACAAAATTCCAAAATTCAACCACTAGCTAGGAACGGCCATTCCCGCCGTTTTGACCGCATTTTGAAACGGGCATAAAAAATTCAAAACAAATCAAAAAATTGGGAAACCTTTGCATTGTGTCATCATATGTGGCCAAGTTCCTAGGAAAAATAACAAACTTGTAATACGACAATTATTTTAAAAAAGTGTTCTCAGAAACGAGCTATCACGTGTGGAGATCAACGGCTTTCAAGCCAAATGATCAATCTTATGGCCATATTCATGGCATAGTTTGTTCAAATGATCTCATATTGTTCACAAGAGTGCATATTGGAATGGCAAACAATGTTGTCTAAGGAAGTTTTCATTTTCGCTGGACGAAAAAACCATTTTCCATTTTTCGAGTGCCCAAAAGGAGGTTTTTTTGTGAAGGACCTCCCAAATAATTGTTGCAAAATTGGACCAAATCAATTTTATAAAATACTAGGACATATTTAATGCCAAATTGAGAAAATTGTTGGTTGTAAAAAGTTTTGATCCACCTCTCATGAAAAAGACAAATTTCCGTCGATTCAGATGGAAGCGGGTCAAATTTGAACTGCAGCTGCCTCATAGTTTGCTATTTATGTTTTCCAAAAATCATTTCTAGGTACATAAGTATATTTTTAATGAGAAAAACACCAACAAAATTCCAAGATTCAACCACTAGCTAGGAACGGTCATTCCCGGTGTTTTGACCGCATTTTGAAACGGGCATAAAAAATTCAAAAAAAATCAAAAAATTGGGAAACCTTCGCATTGTGTCATCATATGTGGCCAAGTTCCTAGGAAAAATTACAAACTTGCAATACGGCAATTATTATAAAAAAGTGTTCTAAAAAACGAGCTATCATGTGTGGAGATCAATGGCTTTCAAGCCAAATGATCAATCTTATGGCCACATTCATGGCATAGTTTGTTCAAATGATCTCATATTGTGCACAAGAGTGCATATTGGAATGGCAAACAATGTTGTCTAAGGAAGTTTTCATTTTCGTTGGACGAAAAAACCATTTTCCATTTTTCAAGTGCCCGAAAGGAGGTTTTTTTGTGAAGGAACTACCAAATAATTGTTGCAAAATTGGACCAAATCATTTTTATAAAATACTAGGACATATTTAATGCACAATTGACAAAATGGTTGGGTGTAAAAAATTTTGATCCACCTCTCGTGAAAAAGACAAATTTCCACCGATTCAGTTGGAAGCGGGTCAAATTTGAACTGCAGCTGCCTCATAGTTTGCTATTTATTTTTTTCCAAAATAATTTCTAGTTACATAAGGACCTATTTAATAACAAATACATGGTTTGGTGGCGATACGTCGAGGTTTGGGCGGCGGCCGAGGGCCCCAACTCTAGAGCGCGTAAACTCGCATGCCCGTCGCGTGGTCACCGCGCGACCGTAACGTTGCCATGTGTTCTGCGCGGCCTAGGCATGTCTAGTGGGTTGGGCACTCCCCAGGTTGGTGCTAGGAAGAAAATTACAACATAAGATTCTCATGAGGAGACCGATCGATGCTCAAACATGAATTAGCAGCCAAGTGTTTGATTAGCGGTACGGGAAATGTACATGGCTAATGGGCGTGAGTTTTGGCTGAGGATGATCAATTACTAAGAAGACCGTGTTCACAAATTTTCAGCTCAAAAGGAGGAGCCTAGGTGGTACTTGCTTTGCAAACTACCACACTGGACATAACTACGAATGTTGAAGCTCGGCTCAAAATAATGAATGTATTGAGCTAGCATTTGGTGGAGGATGGTTATTTGGGCATAGGAAAGCACTGTAGAAAATGGATACTATTTGGACATGCCAAAGTGGTACTTCCTTCACAAACAGTTGTTCTGAACAGAATAGGAAAATGAATATTTTTGAATTATTTTTGAACTAGGAAAGGAAGGTTTTTACATATTTGACAAAGATATGACCCAAATAATTTATGAGATTTTTTCTGGGAATTTTGGGAATGATAGAAATATAGGTTGCTTTACAACCTAGGGCAAAAACTGCCACATGGACATGACACATAGGCAAAACTGATGAAATGGCGCCTAGTCATCACAACCCACCACAATTTACAAGGCTATGACCATCTATATTGGTCATTAACAACTGGAAATAAGGCAGCGGACTAGCGTTGTTTGCTTTATGACCATTTCGTGTAAGGAAATTATGACCTTTCTGACCAAAATGGTCGCAATGGTTTAGGGTTTGGAGCCCCCCAGACAGCTTTTGTCCAATTGGTCTAAAATGTTCATAAATTTATGACCAATTCTTCGAGGGTCACTGACAGAAGGTCATAAGTTGACATATTTCTTGTAGTGATAATTTCATAAGATGCAAGCGCCATGTAATTGCTTTACTTTATCGCTATGCGATAGCAATAGTTGCAAAAGCAATAGTTAGCGAGACGACCATGTGATGACACATTGATAAAGATCAAGATGATGGAGATCATGGTGTCATGCCGGCGATGAAGGAGATTGTCAGGACCCCGACTCAATGCCACATCGATCTAGCATGTAACACCTCATATCACTTTGCGGCCTCACGCACGGTATTCCCACGGGTGTCGCCTTACCTTTGCCCGGGACCGTTTGCGCCTTTTGGCACACGTATATGACAGTGTCGCTAGCATCCATATGATAAGGAGCCCGGGCTGACATGGCTAGTCGTAAACCCAAAGCGGCACAGACTTACAGGGACAGGCATCCATGACCCAGCATCGAACGTGTCGGTCATCAGCGAGTGAATCCAGGCTGTAGCACTGGGCTAGCAGGACTCCGGTGAACCGGGCTGTAGCGGGCTAACAGGACTCCGGTATTCACCGCGTGACATTTCCCCGAAGGGACAGACACAGGAACGAAGAAGGACACATGCCGGCCAGCCTAAGTGTTCCGGAGCAGTAGCAAGCTACCATGGCTCGGTGGAAACACTAGGAGACATTTCCCCGTAAGAAAGGCTACTAAAGATAAACAACTAGATGGTCAGATCCCACACATACCAAGCATTTCAATAACATACACACAATATGCTCGATATGTGCAAATACAACATGGCATCACAACATGACTCTATGACTCAAGTAATCTATTCAATAGGCTCCGAGGAGCGAGATATTACAAACATGGGTCTCATGACCCAACATTCAGAGCATACAAATCAAGCACAAGCGGAAGCTATCATGTCTGAGTACAGACATCTATAAATGAAAAAGGCTGAGAAGCCTGACTATCTACCAAATCCTGCCGAGGCACAAGATCGTAGCTGAGGTAACAAGCTAAACGTCGAAGACCACGCGGAAATACTAGTGAGACTGAAGTCTCTCTGCAAAAACGTAAAATAGGCAAACGTGAGTACAAATGTACCCAGCAAGACTTACATCAGAACTATCTACATATGCATCATTATCAACAAAGGGATGGTGGGGTTTGACTGCAGCAAGCCAGCTTTGACTCGGTGGCTATCCTGAACTACGACTGCAAGTAACTCTTTTGAGGTGGCGCACACGAGTCCACATATTCACCATATCAATACACCACTATGGATCCGCTCCCGTCTCCCTACGAGAACGCCATCCATAGCACTCACGCTTATCTTGCGCATTTTAAAGTATCCACTTTCACTTGTCTATGAACTGATATAAGCAACCCAGAAGTCCTTTTCCGCGGACACGGCTATTCGAATAGATTAGGTTAACCCTGCAGGGGTGTACTTCTTCACACACGCTCTCACCACTTACCGCCGTTTACACGACATGTACTCGGCAACCTTCAAGCGGAAGCCCAACGTGGGTGTCGGCCACGACCTACCTAATCACCTAAGTCTCCAGTCCAGGTTTATCGCCTATTCGGGTTCCATCCATGAGGAGATCCGGCCGGAGTTTCGCTCACAGCCCCAAACGATGTGAACAGGGTTCCCGAGACACCAAACGGGCGCCCGGTACACCGTGCCACGTGCCTACCGCATCACAGCCCACCCCTACGGTCAGCGCTGCCCACGGCCTCCAGCATACTACAAACACCAGAAACTACTTGCAACTCCTGGACAGAGGACAAGGGTGATCAAGAAGCCGAGAGGGTCCATTGGTTTCGGGCCCAATGCGTGGTAGTAGCTGAATCATGGATCACAAACACAGAACTCAGTTCCTGAGGACGGCTGCAATGAGACAACCCACCATGTACTCCTACATGGCCTCTCACCGCTACCTTTACCAAATCGTGTTCACACACTTAGCTCACACACAGTAGGGCAGGTTCACACGCCTCTGATTCATCCCCGATGAATCAGACCTGACTCAACTCTAAGCAATAGCAGGCATGACAAACAAACATGAATGAGTAGGCACATCAGGGCTCAAACAACTCCTACTCATGCTAGTGGGTTTCATCTATTTACTGTGGCAATGACAGGTCATGCAAAGGACAAAGGGGTTCAGCTACCGCAGCAAGTAACAGATGAATCGGTGTTGTCCTAATGCAGTAAAAGAGAGCAGGAGCGAGAGAGTAGGATTGTATCGGAATGAACAAGGGGGTTTTGCTTGCCTGGCACTTTTGAAGATAACATTGAGTCTTCATCAGTGTCAACGATCACATCATCGGTATCACATCTATCGAGAGGGGACAAATACCGGCAACACAGAAGGGAACACAATCAATGCAATGCACAATATGATGCATGATCATGACATGGCAAAATGAATGTGTTTTGAGCCAATGCAACTAGCAACAGATTAAATGAAGTTGGTTTGAATACAAGATTCAAATTCAAACTCCATATGTGATTATTTAAATGCCCTTTATTTGATTTGTGCTAAACAGCAGCTATAAGTTGTTCTAACATGCATGAAAATGGTACAGATGGATTCCTTGAATTTTTCTGATAATTTTTCATATATAAATTATTTAATTTGGAGTTACGGTTAATTTTCTATGAATTATTGAAGTTTATACAATTTTCTGGAATTTCCTGATTATTAATAAATCCAGTAAATAGGTTACTGCGTCAGCATGACGTCGGCATGACATCAGCAAGTCAAAGGCGTCGACCAGGTCAAACCTGACCAGTGGGGTCCACTGGTCAGTGACCCAGTCAACTAACCAAGTTAGTTAGCCCTAACTAACTTAGTTAGCCGGGCGGGGCCCGCATGTCAGTGGCTCACCTAATTAACTAAATTAATTAATACTAACTAACCTAGCACTAACTAAGCAGGTGCTTGGGCCCACATGTCAGGGTGTCAAACCCCAGGTCAAACCCGCCGGAGTTGACCCGCGGCTTGTCGCCGGCGACGCCAGCAACGGCGGAGGGCGTCGGAAACGCTCCTTCGACGACCAAATCGGCGACTGAGGGGCTCTACGCGTAGCTGGGAGTCGCCCGCATCCATCTATGCAAACGGGAGGGGCTGAGGTGGCCCGAGCTCACCGGAACGGGGCCCGCGGCGGCGACCGGAGCACGGGGAGGTCGGGGTTGGCGCTAGAGGGCACGGCAGGTCGCACGGGTGGGCGCGCTCGGCTCCTGGAAGGGTGCTGAGCACGTTGCCGTGCTCGGGGGTTAGCTACGGTGGCTCTAGCCCCGTCTGCGTCATCGCCGGCGGCGAGGAACGGTCGGCTCCGACAGTCGGGGCGGTTAGAAGGCACGGACGGGCACGGGGAGAGAGGGGAAATGGACAGGGGCTCACGAGGGGTCGGGAGAGAAGCTCGGTGGGCTCGGGGAAGCCTCTGCAACGGCGAATTGACGACGGCGATCTCCGGGCACCGGAGATGAAGACGACGGCGCTCCGGTCGACTGCGGCCTCCTCCGGTCGCGTGCGTCGCGTGTGTAGCTCCACGGGGTCAGGGCGGAGCTCAGGGACGCATAGTGGGAGCGAGGGGGTGGCTGTGGCCCCGGTAAACGGCGTCGGCGGCGATGGGCTCCGCTCGGGAAGGGAGCAGAGAGGGGAGGGAGATCCAGAGAGCGAGGGAGAAGTGAGAGGGGGTCGGGGAGGCGCGTGGCGTCGTCCGGGGCGTCGCTGGGGAGGCCAGGGAGGAAGCAGGAGGTGGCCGAGCAGGGTGGAGGTGGCGCGCGCGGCGGTGTCGCGGTGTCCGTCCTCCTGGCAAGGAGGAAGACGACAGGGGAGGGGGGGCGGCGGTGGGCTGGGCCAGCGGGAGGAACTGGGCCGGCTGGGCTGGACAGGTAGGCGCCAGGTAGGCTCTGTTCTTTTTATTTTTTTCTATTTTCTGTAGTTTGTTTTGATTTAGTTTAGCAACTAAATCATTTAAATAAATTCTGTAGATTTTTATGTGGCTTGCTAAAATATATACAAAGCCACTCACAAACCTCCAGAATTATTGGAGTCATATTCAATATATATTTAAATATAAATCCAAAGCAAATAGTTATTGGATTAATTCAAATGGCCAAAATAATTATCTCTGTGACTCCAAAAATATTGGTTTAAATTTTACCTCTTACCAATATTTCCATGGAATAACAGGAACATTTTCTTGGACACATTTGAGAAGATTTAATTGTTGGTTATTTTTAGAGGTTTCCTGAGGCTTTTGAAAATTCCTCAATTCAAATTTCATTTGAATTTAAACATGATGCACACACCAGACAGCACCAGAAGCTAGGGATGTGACAACTCACCCCCACTAAACAAGAATCTCGTCTCGAGATTCAAGCGTAGGGTAAGGTGAAGGGGAAACACAAACTAGTATAATCTTCATGATCCAGGTGGCACTTCAAATGAACGGTGATTTGAACACCATTTTGTCTTGAAGTCTTGCCTTGAAAAATCCTGTCAACATGACAACGAGAGGAAAGGAAAAACCCTAAAAGAATCATTCTTCTCGGAGGTCGAACAACCCAGGATTAACTCACGGAATGAGACATAGCAACATCTCTCGAGCTGAGGGACGAAGCACACATCCATAAGAATGGAGTGAGGCAGATGACGGAGGTTCACTAGGTAGACAACAATTTCATACCTAAGAAGGTGGTAAACGATTGTCAACGTAGCGAGGAGTTGAGTTGCCATGATACCATAACGATACACCTTAGGGAAGGTGACTCGTAGAGATATCCCCTTAAGTGGCAAAAAGAATTACTTTTGATTCAGAGATCATTGAAACTCTTTAAACCAGCCTAAGGCAATTCTCGAACGATCGTTTGGAGGGGGTCGGTAGAATGGCATACTCGGACTTGGATGATGTGGATTACCTTGTTGAAGACAACGTAATGGATGAATTTGCTTATCACCGGAAATGGAAGAGACCCATGGTAGAATGGCACATTGGCGGTGCAAGCTGGGAACAAAATGCAAATGCTGGGAATGATTCTGGTAACTGGGGAAGAACCCAACAATAGAGAGTGAATTCACTGTTGGAGTGGTTATAGCATAACCGAGGAAATCTGGGGCAATCCCAGCTAGTGCCGATGATAAGACGTAGCGCTTGTGCGTGCTCTCAAGAACTTGAGCATTTCCACAATCATCAAGGTTTTATCAACAACCGCGTCAAGGGTGCTGACAACACAACATACTACCATGATGAATAGCGATGGACGATGCAGATGCGAAGGAGGATAACACTTTCTCATATTTCACCTTAGCGAGGCCAAGCAAATAAAATCTGGATGATCGACCGAGAGACATTTAGCACTCCGCTTCTAATGTTCTTCTTGATGTGCTAGTATAACCCATTCATAGATATGGTTTGATATCTAAAACATCAAGTAAAAGGTCGGACTTCGGGAACACAAAAATCCATAGGGGCAACTAGGGAGTAAATCCTACGAAATCCCTATGGGGGGGGGGTGGCCAACTTCCTCAAACAAGATACTATAATAATAGGTCTACCGGATGGGTGTGTTGGCCACGACATCCACCTTACCGGTTATCGAGAGACCAATATTATAGTTCTTAGGGAAATGTTCCAACCATCATATCTGCCTGAGATTCAGCTCTGGTTGGTGTTAGGATATTCCAGGCTCATCGAGTCTTAGGAAGAAAAATGAAAGTTTGCAACACAAATCGACGAGATGACGTTGCGGGATTCTCGGGAGATGAACTACGATAGCAAGCTCCAAAACATGAGCTGGTTCCGCTACAAACATGTGAACACGTTGTCCCAGACAAGCATGACCACGTGGTAGTCTTATAATAAAACACTACCGAGTTCAGGAGGGGGAACCATCAACGAGGGTATCGAAGTCCTTACATAAGTCCGGATTAGCTCTTATGAAGGAACTCCTTCTCCTTGAACAAATCAACCAGTGGCTTGGTGTGCTAGGGATACATATAGATTGAAGGTTGCAAGTCTTCAAACCACAGCATTCTTCGCACGTGTGCATGACTGATTTGGAATGATTCCAAAGAAAGCAACATTGACTTTCTCGAATCCACGGCGGCAACTTGCATCAGATGCACATGAATTAAAGGAAGTCACTACCTTCATCCAAACATATGCTTCATGAGCTAGCATGAATAAATGCTTTCAAAAGTTTCCAACACTAGCTTAATGTTCAGCAAAATTATGGAGAAGACAAGGATGTTGTCAATGGGCACAACAACAATTCATCTGGGTTTCCTTTTAAAAGGAATTCCATAGTTAAGTGAACAAGTGATAGCATTGGTCAGACCCAAAAGATATAATGGTGTATGCTCGAGGGATCAACCACGAATAAGACAACATTACGAGCATCGTTGGTACTGATTTGATTTGACGATAGCCCACACTCAAATCAAAGGATTGATAAGACAATAGGTCCAGCAACTGATCACAAGGACCAATCGATGAAGATATCATCTTTCTTCAACACACACTACACAAGAATATCCCTTTGGAACGAACTAAGTCAGACAAGCTTTTATCTTCCAACCCTCCAAGTTGTCGTTTAGCTTAACCAACTAGCTCAGGGATATCTAACACCGATTCTTGGAGAGAAGGTGGTTCACAAGAAACCAACTTGATCACGAGCTCAACATAACGGTCAGGTGACAACCCGGTAATACTTCCGAGAAGATCTTCGGAAATCACAAACCACCGATATGTTACTAAGCTCGAGAACAATCTTGCTTTTCAGGGCAAGATGATATGATCAAATGAGCGAGGACTTAACAAATCCTATCTCATCAATCGAGGAGTGCACCAGGAAAATGGACTAGGTAGCACAATCAACCTTAGGGTGATGATTCAATAGTCAACTCGCTAAGGATGACGTTATTGTCCATTTAACTACCAAGCAACGGAGTTGCTAGGAGTATTGATTTCACACATCATGATTCACTTGTCGGCACTCCGGCTGCAACAACACGGAACCGAGGAATGAAAAAAAAGGATGGCGTGAAGTATCACTATGTCAAGAATTCACAAAAGGTGGTGCAATTCTCATGAAATTCCTGTCATAAAGAAGGTAATACTTCAGGGTAGAGCAGACCAGAAGCTGGATTGTAACTTGATCTGCGGAACACAACTACTTTGACCCAATCCTAGATATGGATGAGGTACTGGAGTTTGTTTCTCCAAGTCATTCAGGACAGAATGGCTTGACGTACCACAAGGGTAATAGGCATCGATAACGAATGCATGCATACCCTTGGTATCAATTGATAGACGAGGGTCAGAATGCAACTAAAGAGAGCAACTCAAAGGAACATGCGATTTTCTGAGTTGTGGATGCATGGTTTAGCATGTCGAACGAATTCCACATATTTCTTCCGGATAACCCATGCAGAAAGGTAGAACTGGCAGAGTCACAATGTAGAATCGAGAACCCATCGAGAGCACTCTGAATGTGATCTTTCGATCAGCGAGGAACATCTGCCATAGGCGGTTCATAGTATTTGGAAGAAAGGAATACCACGAACATCGAGGACTAATGCAAAGGTTACTAATATCCTGAAGGAACTAGCAAATACTATCAACATGAAGTAAGTAGGGTGAATCTCGGGTTCAAAAACCCAGGAACAGAATACCTACTACTAAGTAGCATCACGGGATGCTTTCGAGACTGATGGCCAGAATCATCACACTGGGAACACAAAATGTTGCTAGGTTACTAGGTGACTCCCTAAATACCTAGGGTCATAATAGTAACTCCAACATAAATGTCAAGGCAACAGAGTACCTCAACTCACTGATTAGTGTGGTTAATCTGGCCCAAAGGAACATTGAAACGGAAGGAAGGAATCTGCAAGTGCATCAGACTGTTTAGAAACCTGGAATGACTCGGACAGCATAACGGTTGTAAATGCTCAGAAAAGATTTGAGACATTCACAAAAATGGTGGCATAACCACTCAGAAGCACAATATCAAGGTTTCGAGATCAACAATTAACATACAGAAGTAGTAAGAACTGAACTGAGACTTAAATCCAACAATCTATAAGTCTACGGATTAGTAACACGTGATCCTGATAGAAAGAAAAGATAGCCTAGTTCTTAATCCCCGCAGGAAAGATAAGATGACTCATATCAGAAGGCATAAGGTATAAGGAGTAAAAAGAGCCTTACGTTCCATCCCACAATCAATTCCCTTATATAACTAAAGAATTTCTAGACTCAACTTCGACCAGTTTGGCTTAGTAATCCTACAGGCAGTCAGGCTCTGATACCAACGCTGTCAGGACCACGACTCAATGCCACATCGATCTAGCATGTAACACCTCATATCACTTTGCGGCCTCACGCACGGTATTCCCACGGGTGTCGCCTTACCTTTGCCCGGGACCGTTTGCGCCTTTTGGCACACGTATATGACAGTGTCGCTAGCATCCATATGATAAGGAGCCCGGGCTGACATGGCTAGTCGTAAACCCAAAGCGGCACAGACTTACAGGGACAGGCATCCATGACCCAGCATCGAACGTGTCGGTCATCAGCGAGTGAATCCAGGCTGTAGCACTGGGCTAGCAGGACTCCGGTGAACCGGGCTGTAGCGGGCTAACAGGACTCCGGTATTCACCGCGTGACATTTCCCCGAAGGGACAGACACAGGAACGAAGAAGGACACATGCCGGCCAGCCTAAGTGTTCCGGAGCAGTAGCAAGCTACCATGGCTCGATGGAAACACTAGGAGACATTTCCCCGTAAGAGAGGCTACTAAAGATAAACAACTAGATGGTCAGATCCCACACATACCAAGCATTTCAATAACATACACACAATATGCTCGATATGTGCAAATACAACATGGCATCACAACATGACTCTATGACTCAAGTAATCTATTCAATAGGCTCCGAGGAGCGAGATATTACAAACATGGGTCTCATGACCCAACATTCAGAGCATACAAATCAAGCACAAGCGGAAGCTATCATGTCTGAGTACAGACATCTATAAATGAAAAAGGCTGAGAAGCCGGACTATCTACCAAATCCTGCTGAGGCACAAGATCGTAGCTGAGGTAACAAGCTAAACGTCGAAGACCACGCGGAAATACTAGTGAGACTGAAGTCTCTCTGCAAAAACGTAAAATAGGCAAACGTGAGTACAAATGTACCCAGCAAGACTTACATCAGAACTATCTACATATGCATCATTATCAACAAAGGGATGGTGGGGTTTGACTGCAGCAAGCCAGCTTTGACTCGGTGGCTATCCTGAACTACGACTGCAAGTAACTCTTTTGAGGTGGCGCACACGAGTCCACATATTCACCATATCAATACACCACTATGGATCCGCTCCCGTCTCCCTACGAGAACGCCATCCATAGCACTCACGCTTATCTTGCGCATTTTAAAGTATCCACTTTCACTTGTCTATGAACTGATATAAGCAACCCAGAAGTCCTTTTCCGCGGACACGGCTATTCGAATAGATTAGGTTAACCCTGCAGGGGTGTACTTCTTCACACACGCTCTCACCACTTACCGCCGTTTACACGACATGTACTCGGCAACCTTCAAGCGGAAGCCCAACGTGGGTGTCGGCCACGACCTACCTAATCACCTAAGTCTCCAGTCCAGGTTTATCGCCTATTCGGGTTCCATCCATGAGGAGATCCGGCCGGAGTTTCGCTCACAGCCCCAAACGATGTGAACAGGGTTCCCGAGACACCAAACGGGCGCCCGGTACACCGTGCCACGTGCCTACCGCATCACAGCCCACCCCTACGGTCAGCGCTGCCCACGGCCTCCAGCATACTACAAACACCAGAAACTACTTGCAACTCCTGGACAGAGGACAAGGGTGATCAAGAAGCCGATAGGGTCCATTGGTTTCGGGCCCAATGCGTGGTAGTAGCTGAATCATGGATCACAAACACAGAACTCAGTTCCTGAGGACGGCTGCAATGAGACAACCCACCATGTACTCCTACATGGCCTCTCACCGCTACCTTTACCAAATCGTGTTCACACACTTAGCTCACACACAGTAGGACAGGTTCACACGCCTCTGATTCATCCCCGATGAATCAGACCTGACTCAACTCTAAGCAATAGCAGGCATGACAAACAAACATGAATGAGTAGGCACATCAGGGCTCAAACAACTCCTACTCATGCTAGTGGGTTTCATCTATTTACTGTGGCAATGACAGGTCATGCAAAGGACAAAGGGGTTCAGCTACCGCAACAAGTAACAGATGAATCGGTGTTGTCCTAATGCAGTAAAAGAGAGCAGGAGCGAGAGAGTAGGATTGTATCGGAATGAACAAGGGGGTTTTGCTTGCCTGGCACTTTTGAAGATAACATTGAGTCTTCATCAGTGTCAACGATCACATCATCGGTATCACGTCTATCGAGAGGGGACAAATACCGGCAACACAGAAGGGAACACAATCAATGCAATGCACAATATGATGCATGATCATGACATGGCAAAATGAATGTGTTTTGAGCCAATGCAACTAGCAACAGATTAAATGAATTTGGTTTGAATACAAGATTCAAATTCAAACTCCATATGTGATTATTTAAATGCCCTTTATTTGATTTGTGCTAAACAGCAGCTATAAGTTGTTCTAACATGCATGAAAATGGTACAGATGGATTCCTTGAATTTTTCTGATAATTTTTCATATATAAATTATTTAATTTGGAGTTACGGTTAATTTTCTATGAATTATTGAAGTTTATACAATTTTCTGGAATTTCCTGATTATTAATAAATCCAGTAAATAGGTTACTGCGTCAGCATGACGTCGGCATGACGTCAGCAAGTCAAAGGCGTCGACCAGGTCAAACCTGACCAGTGGGGTCCACTGGTCAGTGACCCAGTCAACTAACCAAGTTAGTTAGCCCTAACTAACTTAGTTAGCCGGGCGGGGCCCGCATGTCAGTGGCTCACCTAATTAACTAAATTAATTAATACTAACTAACCTAGCACTAACTAAGCAGGCGCTTGGGCCCACATGTCAGGGGGTCAAACCCCGGGTCAAACCCGCCGGAGTTGACCCGCGGCTTGTCGCCGGCGACGCCAGCAACGGCGGAGGGCGTCGGAAACGCTCCTTCGACGACCAAATCGGCGACTGAGGGGCTCTACGTGTAGCTGGGAGTCGCCCGCATCCATCTATGCAAACGGGAGGGGCTGAGGTGGCCCGAGCTCACCGGAACGGGGCCCGCGGCGGCGACCGGAGCACGGCGAGGTCGGGGTTGGCGCTAGAGGGCACGGCAGGTTGCACGGGTGGGCGCGCTCGGCTCCTGGAAGGGTGCTGAGCACGTTGCCGTGCTCGGGGGTTAGCTACGGTGGCTCTAGCCCCGTCTGCGTCATCGCCGGCGGCGAGGAACGGTCGGCTCCGACAGTCGGGGCGGTTAGAAGGCACGGACGGGCACGGGGAGAGAGGGGAAATGGACAGGGGCTCACGAGGGGTCGGGAGAGAAGCTCGGTGGGCTCGGGGAAGCCTCTGCAACGGCGAATTGATGACGGCGATCTCCGGGCACCGGAGATGAAGACGACGGCGCTCCGGTCGACTGCGGCCTCCTCTGGTCGCGTGCGTCGCGTGTGTAGCTCCACGGGGTCAGGGCGGAGCTCAGGGACGCATAGTGGGAGTGAGGGGGTGGCTGTGGCCCCGGTAAACGGCGTCGGCGGCGATGGGCTCCGCTCGGGAAGGGAGCAGAGAGGGGAGGGAGATCCAGAGAGCGAGGGAGAAGTGAGAGGGGGTCGGGGAGGCGCGTGGCGTCGTTCGGGGCGTCGCTGGGGAGGCCAGGGAGGAAGCAGGAGGTGGCCGAGCAGGGTGGAGGTGGCGCGCGCGGCGGTGTCGCGGTGTCCGTCCTCCTGGCAAGGAGGAAGACGACAGGGGAGGGGGGCGGCGGTGGGCTGGGCCAGCGGGAGGAACTGGGCCGGCTGGGTTGGACAGGTAGGCGCCAGGTAGGCTCTGTTCTTTTTATTTTTTTCTATTTTCTGTAGTTTGTTTTGATTTAGTTTAGCAACTAAATCATTTAAATAAATTCTGTAGATTTTTATGTGGCTTGCTAAAATATATACAAAGCCACTCACAAACCTCCAGAATTATTGGAGTCATATTCAATATATATTTAAATATAAATCCAAAGCAAATAGTTATTGGATTAATTCAAATGGCCAAAATAATTATCTCTGTGACTCCAAAAATATTGGTTTAAATTTTACCTCTTACCAATATTTCCATGGAATAACAGGAACATTTTCTTGGACACATTTGAGAAGATTTAATTGTTGGTTATTTTTAGAGGTTTCCTGAGGCTTTTGAAAATTCCTCAATTCAAATTTCATTTGAATTTAAACATGATGCACACACCAGACAGCACCAGAAGCTAGGGATGTGACAGAGATCATGACGGTACTTTGGAGATGGAGATCAAAGGCACAAAATGATGATGGCCATATCATGTCACATATTTTGATTACATGTGATGTTTATCTTTTATGCTACTTATTTTGCTTAGTACAACGTTAGCATTATGAGATGACCCCTCACTAAAAATTTCAAGGTATAAGTGTTCTCCCTGAGTATGCACCGTTGCAAAAGTTCTTCGTGCTGAGACACCACGTGATGATCAGGTGTGATAAGCTCTACGTTTACATACAACGGGTGCAAGCCAGTTTTGCACATGCAAAATACTCGGGTTAAACTTGACGAGCCTAGCATATGCAGATATGGCCTCGGAACACTGAGACCAAAAGGTCGAGCATGAATCATATAGTAGATATGATCAACATAGTGATGTTCACCACTGAAACTACTCCATCTCATGTGATGATCGGACATGGTTTAGTTGATATGGATCACGTGATCACTTAGATGATTAAAGGGATGTCTATCTAAGTGGGAGTTCTTAAGTAATATGATTAATTGAACTTTAATTTATCATGAACTTAGTCCTGATAGTATTTGCATATCTATGTTGTAGATCAATTGCTCGCATATAGCTTCCCTGTTTTATTTATGATATGTTCCTAGAGAAAACTATGTTGAAAGATGATAGTAGCAATGATGCGGATTGGATCTGTGATCTAAGGATTATCCTCGTTGCTGCACAGAAGAATTATGTCCTTCATGCACTGATACGTCTCCGTCGCATCTACTTTTCCAAACACTTTTGCCCTTGTTTTGGACTTTAACTTGCATGATTTGAATGGAACCAACCCGGACTGACGCTGTTTTCAGAAGAATTGCCATGGTGTTATTTATGTGCAGAAACAAAAGTTCTCGGAATGACCTGAAACTTCACGGAACGTCTATTTGGAAATATTAAAAAATCCTTGCAAAAGATGAAGACCAGGGGGCCCACACCCTAGCCACGAGGGTGGGGGCACGCCCCCCTACCTCGTGGGCCCCCTGGAGCTCCTCCGACCTCGACTCCAACTCTATATATTTGCTTTCGGGGAGAAAAAAATAGAGAGAAGGATTCATCGCGTTTTACGATATGGAGCCGCTCGGGGGTCCGGAGAGGGGAATTCGTCGCCATTGTCATCATCAACCATCCTCCATCACCAATTTCATGATGCTCACCGCCGTGTGTGAGTAATTCCATCGTATGCTTGCTGGACGGTGATGGGTTGGATGAGATTTATCATGTAATCGAGTTAGTTTTGTTAGGGTTTGATCCCTAGTATCCACTATGTTCTGAGATTGATGTTTCTATGAATTTGCTATGCTTAATGCTTGTCACTAGGGCCCGAGTGCCATGATTTCAGATATGAACCTATTATGTTTTCATCAATATATGAGAGTTCTTGATCCTATCTTGCAATTCTATAGTCACCTATTATGTGTTATGATCCATTAATTAACCCCGAAGTGACAATAATCGGGATACTTACCGGTGATGACCATAGTTTGAGGAGTTCATGTATTCACTATGTGTTAATGCTTTGGTCTGGTACTGTACTAAAAGGAGGCCTTAATATCCCTTAGTTTCCTCTAGGACCCCGCTGCCACGGGAGGGTAGGACAAAAGATGGCATGCAAGTTCTTTTCCATAAGCATGTATGACTATATTTGGAATACATGCCTACATTACATTGATGAATTGGAGCTAGTTTTGTGTCACCCTAGGTTATGACTGTTACATGATGAACCGCATCCAGCATAATTCTCTATCACCGATCCATTGCCTACGAGCTTTCCATATATTCTCCTTCGCTTATTTACTTTCCGTTGCTATTGCTATCATCACTACAAAATACCAAAAACATTACTTTTGCTATCATTACCTTTTGCTACCGTTACCACTACTATCATATTACTTTGCTACTAAACACTTTGCTGCAGATATTAAGTTTCTAGGTGTGGTTGAATTGACAACTCAGCCGCTAATACTTGAGAATATTCTTTGGCTCCCCTTGTGTCGAATCAATAAATTTGGGTTGAATACTCTACCCTCGAAAACTGTTGCGACCCCCTATACTTGTGGGTTATCAAGACTATTTTCTGGCGCCGTTGCCGGGGAGCATAGCTCTATTCTTTGAGTCACTTGGGATTTATATATGTTTATCATTATGAAGAACTTGAGAGATCCAAAAACCAAGATTTATCCCTCAACTACGAGGGGAGGTAAGGAACTGCCATCTAGCTCTGCACTTGATTCACCTTCTGTTTTGAGTAAGCTTGCGACACCTAAACCTGCCTCTGTTATTCGTTCTGATATGTCGCATGTTATTGATGATGCCACTTGTGCTATGCATGATACTTATGATGAAACTACTTCTATGCTTGATACTACTGTGCCACTTGGTGAATTTCTTGATGAACAACTTGCTAGGGTTATAGAGAATGAAAATATTGAATCTGATAATATTGATGAAAGTGATGATGAAGAATCTTCCCCTAATAAATATGAATCACCTGTTATTCCTGAGGGTTATGTTTTTGAAAAAGAAGCTGCTCTAGCTATTTTATCTTGCAAAGATAGATACGAGCTCAAGAGGTTATTAACTTAATGGAAGCAGCAATCTCTTAATGCTAGAATGAAACCTGACCTGCTTTTGCTACTTCACCTATCCGTGTTACTGATAAGGATTATGAATTCTCGTTTGATCCTGATATAATTAATTTGGTTGAATCTGATCCTTTTCATGGCTATGAATCTGAAACTGTTGTGGCACATCTTACTAAATTAAATGATATAGCTACCCTGTTCACTAATGATGAGAGAACTCACTACATTTATATCCTTAAAATATTTCCGTTCTCATTAAAGGGTGATGCTAAGATATGGTTTAATTCTCTTGATCCTGGTTGTGTGCGTAGTCCCCAGGATATGATTTATTACTTCTCTGCTAAATATTTCCCTGCTCATAAGAAACAAGCTGCTTTAAGGGATATATACAACTTTGTGCAAATTGAAGAAGAGAGTCTCCCACAAGCTTGGGGGAGGCTTCTCAAGTTACTTAATGCTTTGCCTGATCATCCTCTTAAGAAAAATGAAGTACTTGATATCTTTTATAATGGACTAACTGATGCTTCCAGAGATTACCTGGATAGTTGTGCTGGTTCTATTTTTAGGGAAAGAACACCGGATGAAGCTGAAATTCTATTGAATAATATATTGACAAATGAAAATAATTGGACACTTCCTGAGGCAGTTCCTGAGCCTATTCCTAAACTAACTCCGAAGAAAAGAGGTGTTCTACTTCTTAGTCCTGAAGATATGCAAGACGCAAGGAAATCCATGAAAGAAAAAGGTATTAAAGCTGAAGATGTTAAGAATTTACCCCCTATTGAAGAAATACATGTTCTTAATTTACCGCCTGTTGAAGAAACAAATGATCTTAATCCATTACCTATTGAAGAAATACATGGTCTTTATAACCCGACACAGGTAGTAAAGGTAAATTCTCTCTATAGATATGATAAAGCTGAAATCCCTCTTACTAAGTTTGCTAGCCCATGCTTAGATGAGTTTGATAAATTTATGGTTAAGCAAGAAGATTTTAATGCTTATTTTGGTAGACAGTTGAAATACAATTCAAATATGTTTGAACACTTGGGTGATTATATGGCTAATGTCAAAGGTGAACTTAAACTTATTAGTAAACATGCTTCTATGGTAGCCACTCAAGTAGAACAAGTACTTAAAGCTCAAAATGACTTGCTCAATGAATTGAATAGTAAGAATAATGATAATGTTGTTAGAGTTATGACTAGAGGTGGTAAAATTGAAGGAAATATGCCCTAGAGGCAATAATAATGTTATTATTTTATTTCCTTATATCATGATAAATGTTTATTATTCATGCTAGAATTGTATTATCCGGAAACATAATACTTGTGTGAATACATAGACATACTAAACGTCACTAGTATGCCTCTACTTGACTAGCTCGTTAATCAAAGATGGTTATGTTTCCTAACCATAGACATGTGTTGTCATTTGATTAACGGGATCACATTATTAGGAGAATGATGTGATTGACATGACCCATTGCATTAGCTTAGCACCCGATCATTTAGTATGTTGCTATTGCTTTCTTCATGACTTATACATGTGCCTATGACTATGAGATTATGCAACTCCCATTTGCCAGAGGAACAATTTGTGTGCTACCAAACGTCACAACGTAACTGGGTGATTATAAAGGAGCTCTACAGGTGTCTCCAAAGGTAAATGTTGGGTTGGCATATTTCGAGATTAGGATTTGTCACTTCGATTGTCGGAGAGGTATCTCTGGGCCCTCTCGGTAATGCACATCACATAAGCCTTGCAAGCATTGCAACTAATGAGTTAGTTGGGAGATGATGTATTACGAAACGAGTAAAGAGACTTGCCGGTAACGAGATTGAACTAGGTATTGAGATACCGACGATCGAATCTCGGGCAAGTAACATACCGATGACAAAGGAAACAACGTATGTTGTTGTGCGGTCTGACCGATAAAGATCTTCATAGAATATGTGGGAGCCAATATGAACATCCAGGTTCCGCTATTGGTTATTGACCAGAGATATGTCTCGGTCATGTCTACATTATTCGCGAACCCGTAGGGTCCGCACGCTTAAGGTTTCGATGACAGTTATGTTATGAGTTTATGAGTTTTGATGTACCGAAGTTAGTTCGGAGTCCCGGATGAGATCACGAACATAATGAGGAGTCTCGAAATGGTCGAGACATAAAGATTGATATATTGGATGGCTATATTCGGACAACGGAAGTGTTCCGGGTGATTTCGGAGAAAACCGGAGTACCGGAGGGT